>NC_086445.1:790781985-791081985 GCF_028390025.1 Pseudophryne corroboree | reverse complement strand
ATCACAGCTTCACTTGAGCGCATATAATTGATATTACAAACTATCTCTCTATCTTTTATAACTTTCATAACCTTCTTTCTGTCTTTAAACCCACTTAAAGAAATATTCAAAAGATCTTTCTTTTTAATGAAAACTTCAATTACATTGTACCACCACGGACTGCTAAACGCCACAGGTACCTTCAGGTCCCTTTTGATCCACCCTAAACCATACCAAGTCCACCCAGCCATATATCTCACCATACAGGCAGTTTTACTCCCCTTCCCCATTAACTCTACTATAACACGAATATAATTAACATACAAAAAGATTTCAATATCAGGGAAATCCAACCCACCCTTCTCTCTTGCCTTTATCAACACTTCACGTTTCAAACGTTCCATCTTCCCACCCCAAACAAACATGAAAAGAACTCTGTTTATTTTCTTGATCTCCAGCACAGACGGAGGAAAAACACATGCCAGAAACAATAAAATAGGTAACACCACACTTTTAATCACCAACACTTTCCCAAACACTGTCATCTGTCTCATCTTCCAAAAATCCACCTTCTTCTGTACCCTCTTACTACATTCTTCCCAACTCACACTCCCTTTCAAATCATCCTCAAACACCACACCTAATATTTTAATCCCTTCACTCACGCTCATAATCCCTTCCACACTGCAACTTTCATCCCCAAAGCACTTCAATTTTGTTTTACACCAATTAACTTTAAATGCAGAAGCACTGCAAAAGAAACTAACCAGTAATTTAACTCTTCTCAATTCTGCAACACTCTTACTCACAACCGCAACATCATCCATATACCCCAATACTTTCACCATCCTACCTCCACTACCTGGTACCAACACCCCCCCTACAACTTTATCTCTCCTAATCATCTGTAATAATGGTTCAATAACACAAATAAACAAAATAGCTGACAATGGACATCCTTGTCGTACTCCTGACCTAATCACTACATTCTTACTTATATTCCCATTCACCAAAAACTTACTCACAACAGAATCATATAACCCTCTCACACATCTTACAAATTCCACCGGGAACCCCATACGTACCAATACTTTAAACATAAAATTGTGAGACACGCGGTCATACGCTTTTTCAAAATCTAAAGCTAATAACATACATACTCTCTTCCTTTCTCTGCAGTCACCCAACACATCTCTCAGCAAAATCAGATTATCTGTTATCCTTCTACCAGGCACACCACACACTTGATCATCACCCACCACCTGATCCACCACATCCCGCATCCTATTTGCCAATATTTTTGCCAGAATTTTATAATCTGAATTTAAAAGCGTAATAGGTCTCCAATTTTCTAACAAACCCCTATCACCTTTTTTATGCACTAACACCACAATACCTTCTTTCATACTATCACATAATCTTGCATTTCCAAACATAAAAGCACACAAATCACACACATCCTTCCCTATGACATCCCAAAAACAACTATAAAACTCAATCGGCAACCCATCCATACCTGGAGTTTTATTCCTTTTAGCACTATCCACAGCTCTTTTCACTTCATCACCTGTTACCTTATCCATCAAAACCGGCAAATTTCCCTCATACACTCTCTCAGACAAACCACACAATACTTCTTCTTCCATATCACTATCTACTTCCTTCCTATCATACAACTTTTCATAAAATTCTGTAATCACATCCATCATTCTTTCACCACTCACTTCCTCTCCATCTTTATCTAACACATACTTTATCACATGCTTATTTTTCAAGCTTTTTTTGAAAAAAAACCTTGTACATCTTTCATTTTCCTCTAATACCTCCACCCTAGACCTAAAAATAATTTCTTTACCTCTATTATTCAAACATTTACTAACCTCAGATCTTGCTTTAATAATATCATCATTCACACCTTCCTCTCTTAATTTATAAAGAAAACTAAGCCTGCTATTCCACAGCTGATACTTATTCCTCTCTCTCACAGCTTTTCTATATCCTGCTCTCTGATAGAACTTCTTAACCCTTTCCTTAACCCAGTCCCACCATTCCAATATATTGACAAACTCATTTTTCCTACTTTGCCAGAAACTATATTTCTTACAGAAATCTTTGAATAACACCTCATCTTCTAAAAGCTTAACATTTAATCTCCACAATCCTTTCCCATATATTGTACTAGACTCACAACAAACATTGCAACATAAAGAAACATGATCTGTAAAAGGCACTTTCTCCTGTACAAACTCTCCAAACATCACATCTTTAGAACATAGTAAATAGTCTATACGAGACATTACCCCTCCTCTGTCCGCAAAAAAGGTATTTGGGACAGGCTTACCCATACTTGTCTCTGCAATATCAACAAAACCAAAATCCAGAATAATATCCTTCAGGATTTTCCCAGTAATATCAACAACTACCTCCCCTCTCCCACTCCTACCTTCCTTCTCTAGAATACAATTCATATCACCTACAAGCAATGTAGGAATTCTTCCAGACAAAAAAAACTTAAATTTTTCAAAAAAACATTTCCTCTCTTTCTTCTCTGCTGGAGCATAAACACAAAACACCCTAAATCTCCAGCCTCTATATTTAGCACTTACAGAGATAGCTCTCCCCTCTTCTATCACCAAATAACTTTCTATATTAATTTCTTTATTTTTAAACAAAATACCCACCCCTGCATTCCTGTTACAGCTAGAACCAGACCATATAGCCTCCCCATAGCCCCATTCCTCTTTTTCCGGTATATGAGACAATCCACATTCCTGCAAACAAATAATATCAGCATTTCTTGCTGCCACATATTCTAATACTGCCGATCTTCTGGCTTTACTTGTGATTAATCTCACATTCAGCGAGAATATTTTTAAATTAAACATTTGAAACAAAATAAAACAAACAGACAACAAAAAAATAATAATAAACTTTGTAAAACAAAAACATTAGACATCCACTATGCACTGTTAGCATCACAGCACGTAAACAGAAGTTCACCCTAAAAAACATCAGGGAACTAATTAAGCAGCCCAAGGTACAGCACAAAAAATAGCTATTTTTGACCACCATCTCTTTAGCTGAGATCTAAAGCAGTTCTTCCTCAACAGCTTTGCAGTCCTCCTCACCCTATACCTTGCGGCCCCTTGTAAGAGGCACACTTCTTTACATTTGGGATAACATTTCCCCCATCTAAAAAATAAGCCGATGCCTCTTGTGATCTATCGCCATCCTCCTCAGCAGAGGACACATCTTCTATACCTTCAGTATTATGTCCTGTTGTATTCTCCATCCGTGGCTTCTTAGCTCTGCGCACCTGTCGTTCAGCTTTCCTAGCTACTGAGCCAGACCCCTCAGGCCCACTGCTGAACTCCTCCACTCTAGTAGAGTCCACCGATGGTACAGGACTCTGACAGTCATCTATTACCAGACTAAGAGCTGGACTCTCCACACAGTCACTTGATGCTTCCACCACATCCTCCATTACATCAGCAAACTCCTCTTGCTGTCCCTCATCTGCAGCCACACATGCAGGCTCATCAGACCGAACAAGCTGTTCCTCGTTATCAGCACTGGGTCCAGACTTAGCCTGCTCTTCACTAGTGGAATTCCCACCAGGCACAGACTGTTGTATATTAACCCCACGATCTGCAAAGTTTTTTCCTCTCATCTCAGCATCAAGCTCTTTAAACATTTGCCTTCGCATACTGACTTTAGCAGCAGGACAGTTTCGGACACTGTGTCCTACCTCTCCACAGATATCACAGCTTTTTGCCATTGGGCAATTGCCAGCCTCATGATCTTTTTGCTTGCAATTCCTACAAACTTTGCCTGTGGAACATTCCTCCTTAGTGTGTCCATACATAAAGCACAGTCTGCAGAAGCTTGGCTGTCCAAAATAGTACAAGAATCCCCTATTACCACCAATGCAGAAACTAGCAGGGGGATGCTTAGTACCACCCACATTATCTGGGTCAGGTTTTAGTCTCACCCAGAACCGTATTTTGCCATTGAAAATTCCCAGGGCATTTTTTTGTTTTACTCCACCCCGCACATTAGAACAGGATTGCAGTAGGAAGGCTTTTAACAAGCTCACCTCTGTGTATGGGTTATAAACATGAACAGTAATTGAAATTTCTTCAAGGGCAAAAAGAGGTTTCATTCTCACCAACCTCATTGCAGGCTCATGTTCCTTGCCCCTCAAAACCTCATACACATTGAGGCAGAAGCCATTTGAATGAAATGTCACGTCATAAATACCTTGTTTAGGGAAGTCTTGAATACAATAAAGGTCACTCAGAGTCACTTTCCCTAGCTTCTCCAGTATCTCATGGAAGACAAATTTCAGATCATTCTGCGATGAATCCTTTTCCAACTCCAAACGAATAGTATTCTTTACGCCAGACATTTCCAATCAGGGAAGATGTACCCAAGGTACTAATGCAGCAATCTAAGTGTGCACTGGTGTGCTATCACCACTCAAAGCCAGGGGCTTCCCGCAAGGGGAAACCCCCAAAAGGCCCCTGGCCCAGACCAGGCAATGCCGATCGTTCAGGCAGGAAAGTAGTATAATATCACCGGCGTCGGAGAACTCAGCTTAGCTGGCCTTTAACAGCCACACTAACCAATGAACAAGGCCAGGCTGGGAGTGTTAACTAATTACAAACCCTGTGCACCTGTTGAGCTGCATGTACACAGAGCCAAAGGAACAGAACACACAGATGGATCAGCTGACACCAGATACATACTGAACAGAATCCTAACACAGAGAGAGATAAAAGCTCCTCCCTAATTTCCTGGATGCCAAATCACTGTACTTAGTATCTCTGTACAGTATTTTCTATTAGAGTACTAATTAGCACGAACAGCTAATTAGTACCCTAATAGAACATACTGTACAGAAATGCTAAGCATGATAATGTGGCATCCAGTAACTTAGGGAGGAGCTTTTATCTCTCTCCATTATACTTAGAAAGATTACTCTTGCCGGTGTACGTTACAAGCTGTTTGTGCTAATTAGAACCCTAATAGAACATACTGTACAGAGATACTAAGGATGGTGATTTGGCATCCAGGAACTTAGGGAGGAGCTTTTATCTATCTCCATTGTAATCTCTCTGCTTGTGGTTTATAACATACAGGTGCGATAGCGGAATGAGTTGCTTCTGCAGATTTACCCTGATATATGTGAAACCTGCCATTGAATGTTTTACAACGGATTACACCGAAAAAAAATTAATAAAGTGAATGTAAGGGGAAAAAAATCAATTGGCACTTTGGGAATCGAACCCGGGACCCTCAGCGTGGGAGGTGGGAGCCTTCACCGCTAGCCCACGTTGCTGCATGGAAGATACACAATTTCATGTGTAAAAGTAATGCAAACAGCGATTCCTTCCCATTGGTGTTTGTTTATGCCGTTAGGGGACTTGGACGCTCATTAGTGCACTGTACATACTTTAAAGTCAATGATCTACATTATTCCTTTCACACATTAGTTGCGTCTGCATAAACAAGTATTCACACATTAGTTGCGTCTGCACACACAAGTGTTTTAACATGTTCGTTTGCATCTGAATAAACTTTTTTTTTTATTCTCTCCGTCTGACCATTGGTCACCATCTGTGTACACTATGCAGTACATGACTGTATATAAACATTATAGTCATCACTGACCATTTGCCAGAGCTTGTACTGTTGTACTGGTGATGTGTATTTCATGCTCGTGTCTGCACGCGCTTGTCCATGATTAAACTCAGCAACCTAAGCTATCGCCTAGGTATGACTAAACCTCCATCTCGGCGCAGAAGCAGTCATGATAACAGAGGACCCATCTGTATATTGACCACTGTTGATGTATGCGCATGGTTTTAAAAACTTGGTTTTAGGCTGTAAACCCAGTATCCTTATCAGTGTAGCTCCGGCGTTGATTTGATACAAAAGTTTACTATCGAATAATACCCTTCGTTCCAAGGGCTCATAGCATAGTGTTAATCCGTTCTCCAGTTTATGTTGTGCAATTTTGCCATTAATTACCTCGAGTAGCGCGTCGATTGTTTCATAAAAACCTAGTTTCACCCACACGTTCATGACACTCACAATAGGTTCATCCCATTTTGATATTTGCATCATACAATCTTGTACATCCAATATATTCCATGTGTGCGGATATTGTATTTCTATAAGAACCACTTCCCATTCACCATTTAAGTCTATCGGTTTATCCAACTTTGTCATATAGTTAGAAATCTTATTTTGCGGAAATCTACTGGCTGAGGCGTTACTCGGCAATGTTATGTTGAACGTTTTATCATCCATCATCCTCTTTGATTATATATCTTTTATCTTCGATGCTGCGACCCAACTGCTGAATTTTGTGAGGTATCCACGCCACTTGACTAACGCGTGTTTCTGATCGTCTTTTAAAAAAAAATCTTTTCCACTTTGTAAATCCTTTTATAGTTTTTTGGTATGCTTTGAAGCTTTTTGGTATAAAAAGTAGAGATGAGCGCCGGAAATTTTTCGGGTTTTGTGTTTTGGTTTTGGGTTCGGTTCCGCGGCCGTGTTTTGGGTTCGACCGCGTTTTGGCAAAACCTCACCGAATTTTTTTTGTCGGATTCGGGTGTGTTTTGGATTCGGGTGTTTTTTTCAAAAAACCCTAAAAAACAGCTTAAATCATAGAATTTGGGGGTCATTTTGATCCCAAAGTATTATTAACCTCAAAAACCATAATTTCCACTCATTTTCAGTCTATTCTGAATACCTCACACCTCACAATATTATTTTTAGTCCTAAAATTTGCACCGAGGTCGCTGTGTGAGTAAGATAAGCGACCCTAGTGGCCGACACAAACACCGGGCCCATCTAGGAGTGGCACTGCAGTGTCACGCAGGATGTCCCTTCCAAAAAACCCTCCCCAAACAGCACATGACGCAAAGAAAAAAAGAGGCGCAATGAGGTAGCTGTGTGAGTAAGATAAGCGACCCTAGTGGCCGACACAAACACCGGGCCCATCTAGGAGTGGCACTGCAGTGTCACGCAGGATGTCCCTTCCAAAAAACCCTCCCCAAACAGCACATGACGCAAAGAAAAAAAGAGGCGCAATGAGGTAGCTGACTGTGTGAGTAAGATAAGCAACCCTAGTGGCCGACACAAACACCGGGCCCATCTAGGAGTGGCACTGCAGTGTCACGCAGGATGTCCCTTCCAAAAAATCCTCCCCAAACAGCACATGACGCAAAGAAAAAAAGAGGCGCAATGAGGTAGCTGTGTGAGTAAGATAAGCGACCCTAGTGGCCGACACAAACACCGGGCCCATCTAGGAGTGGCACTGCAGTGTCACGCAGGATATCCCTTCCAAAAAACCCTCCCCAAACAGCACATGACGCAAAGAAAAAAAGAGGCGCAATGAGGTAGCTGACTGTGTGAGTAAGATAAGCGACCCTAGTGGCCGACACAAACACCGGGCCCATCTAGGAGTGGCACTGCAGTGTCACGCAGGATGTCCCTTCCAAAAAACCCTCCCCAAACAGCACATGACGCAAAGAAAAAAAGAGGCGCAATGAGGTAGCTGACTGTGTGAGTAAGATAAGCGACCCTAGTGGCCGACACAAACACCGGGCCCATCTAGGAGTGGCACTGCAGTGTCACGCAGGATGGCCCTTCCAAAAAACCCTCCCCAAACAGCACATGACGCAAAGAAAAATAAAAGAAAAAAGAGGTGCAAGATGGAATTGTCCTTGGGCCCTCCCACCCACCCTTATGTTGTATAAACTAAACAGGACATGCACACTTTAACCAACCCATCATTTCAGTGACAGGGTCTGCCACACGACTGTGACTGATATGACGGGTTGGTTTGGACCCCCCCCAAAAAAGAAGCAATTAATCTCTCCTTGCACAAACTGGCTCTACAGAGGCAAGATGTCCACCTCATCTTCACCCTCCGATATATCACCGTGTACATCCCCCTCCTCACAGATTATCAATTCGTCCCCACTGGAATCCACCATCTCAGCTCCCTGTGTACTTTGTGGAGGCAATTGCTGCTGGTCAATGTCTCCGCGGAGGAATTGATTATAATTCATTTTAATGAACATCATCTTCTCCACATTTTCTGGATGTAACCTCGTACGCCGATTGCTGACAAGGTGAGCGGCAGCACTAAACACTCTTTCGGAGTACACACTTGTGGGAGGGCAACTTAGGTAGAATAAAGCCAGTTTGTGCAAGGGCCTCCAAATTGCCTCTTTTTCCTGCCAGTATAAGTACGGACTGTGTGACGTGCCTACTTGGATGCGGTCACTCATATAATCCTCCACCATTCTTTCAATGTTGAGAGAATCATATGCAGTGACAGTAGACGACATGTCCGTAATCGTTGTCAGGTCCTTCAGTCCGGACCAGATGTCAGCATCAGCAGTCGCTCCAGACTGCCCTGCATCACCGCCAGTGGGTGGGCTCGGAATTCTGAGCCTTTTCCTCGCACCCCCAGTTGCGGGAGAATGTGAAGGAGGAGATGTTGACAGGTCGCGTTCCGCTTGACTTGACAATTTTCTCACCAGCAGGTCTTTCAACCCCAGCAGACTTGTGTCTGCCGGAAAGAGAGATCCAAGGTAGGCTTTAAATCTAGGATCGAGCATGGTGGCCAAAATGTAGTGCTCTGATTTCAACAGATTGACCACCCGTGAATCCTTGTTAAGCGAATTAAGGGCTCCATCCACAAGTCCCACATGCCTAGCGGAATCGCTCCGTGTTAGCTCCTCCTTCAATGTCTCCAGCTTCTTCTGCAAAAGCCTGATGAGGGGAATGACCTGACTCAGGCTGTCAGTGTCTGAACTGACTTCACGTGTGGCAAGTTCAAAGGGCATCAGAACCTTGCACAACGTTGAAATCATTCTCCACTGCGCTTGAGACAGGTGCATTCCACCTCCTATATCGTGCTCAATTGTATAGGCTTGAATGGCCTTTTGCTGCTCCTCCAACCTCTGAAGCATATAGAGGGTTGAATTCCACCTCGTTACCACTTCTTGCTTCAGATGATGGCAGGGCAGGTTCAGTAGTTTTTGGTGGTGCTCCAGTCTTCTGTACGTGGTGCCTGTACGCCGAAAGTGTCCCGCAATTCTTCTGGCCACCGACAGCATCTCTTGCACGCCCCTGTCGTTTTTTAAAAAATTCTGCACCACCAAATTCAAGGTATGTGCAAAACATGGGACGTGCTGGAATTTGCCCATATTTAATGCACACACAATATTGCTGGCGTTGTCCGATGCCACAAATCCACAGGAGAGTCCAATTGGGGTAAGCCATTCCGCGATGATCTTCCTCAGTTGCCGTAAGAGGTTTTCAGCTGTGTGCGTATTCTGGAAAGCGGTGATACAAAGCGTAGCCTGCCTAGGAAAGAGTTGGCGTTTGCGAGATGCTGCTACTGGTGCCACCGCTGCTGTTCTTGCGGCGGGAGTCCATACATCTACCCAGTGGGCTGTCACAGTCATATAGTCCTGACCCTGCCCTGCTCCACTTGCCCACATGTCCGTGGTTAAGTGGACATTGGGTACAACTGCATTTTTTAGGACACTGGTGAGTCTTTTTCTGACGTCCGTGTACATTCTCGGTATCGCCTGCCTAGAGAAGTGGAACCTAGATGGTATTTGGTAACGGGGGCACACTGCCTCAATAAATTGTCTAGTTCCCTGTGAACTAACGGCGGATACCGGACGCACGTCTAACACCAACATAGTTGTCAAGGCCTCAGTTATCCGCTTTGCAGCAGGATGACTGCTGTGATATTTCATCTTCCTCGCAAAGGACTGTTGAACAGTCAATTGCTTACTGGAAGTAGTACAAGTGGGCTTACGACTTCCCCTCTGGGATGACCATCGACTCCCAGCAGCAACAACAGCAGCGCCAGCAGCAGTAGGCGTTACACGCAAGGATGCATCGGAGGAATCCCAGGCAGGAGAGGAATCATCAGAATTGCCAGTGACATGGCCTGCAGGACTATTGGCATTCCTGGGGAAGGAGGAAATTGACACTGAGGGAGTTGGTGGGGTGGTTTGCGTGAGCTTGGTTACAAGAGGAAGGGATTTACTGGTCAGTGGACTGCTTCCGCTGTCGGCCAAAGTTTTTGAACTTGTCACTGACTTATTATGAATGCGCTGCAGGTGACGTATAAGGGAGGATGTTCCGAGGTGGTTAACGTCCTTACCCCTACTTATTACAGCTTGACAAAGGGTACACACGGCTTGACAAATGTTGTCCGCATTTCTGGTGAAATACTTCCACACCGAAGAGCTGATTTTTTTGGTATTTTCACCAGGCATGTCAACGGCCATATTCCTCCCACGGACAACAGGTGTCTCCCCGGGTGCCTGACTTAAACAAACCACCTCACCATCAGAATCCTCCTTGTCAATTTCCTCCCCAGCGCCAGCAACACCCATATCCTCCTCATCCTGGTGTACTTCAACACTGACATCTTCAATCTGACTATCAGGAACTGGACTGCGGGTGCTCCTTCCAGCACTTGCAGGGGGCGTGCAAATGGTGGAAGGCGCATGCTCTTCACGTCCAGTGTTGGGAAGGTCAGGCATCGCAACCGACACAATTGGACTCTCCTTGTGGATTTGGGATTTCGAAGAACGCACAGTTCTTTGCTGTGCTTTTTCCAGCTTGAGTCTTTTCATTTTTCTAGCGAGAGGCTGAGTGCTTCCATCCTCATGTGAAGCTGAACCACTAGTCATGAACATAGGCCAGGGCCTCAGCCGTTCCTTGCCACTCCGTGTGGTAAATGGCATATTGGCAAGTTTACGCTTCTCCTCCGACAATTTTATTTTAGGTTTTGGAGTCCTTTTTTTACTGATATTTGGTGTTTTGGATTTGACATGCTCTGTACTATGACATTGGGCATCGGCCTTGGCAGACGACGTTGCTGGCATTTCATCGTCTCGGACATGACTAGTGGCAGCAGCTTCAGCACGAGGTGGAAGTGGATCTTGATCTTTCCCTAATTTTGGAACCTCAACATTTTTGTTCTCCATATTTTAATAGGCACAACTAAAAGGCACCTCAGGTAAACAATGGAGATGGATGGATACTAGTATACAATTATGGATGGACTGCCGAGTGCCGACACAGAGGTAGCTACAGCCGTGGACTACCGTACTGTACTGTGTCTGCTGCTAATATAGACTGGTTGATAAAGAGATGCAGTATGTATGTATAAAGAAGAAAGAAAAAAAAACCACGGGTAGGTGGTATACAATTATGGACGGACTGCCGAGTGCCGACACAGAGGTAGCTACAGCCGTGGACTACCGTACTGTACTGTGTCTGCTGCTAATATAGACTGGATGATAATGAGATGTAGTATGTATAAAGAAGAAAGAAAAAAAAACCACGGGTAGGTGGTATACAATTATGGATGGACTGCCGAGTGCCGACACAGAGGTAGCTACAGCCGTGGACTACCGTACTGTACTGTGTCTGCTGCTAATATAGACTGGATGATAATGAGATGTAGTATGTATAAAGAAGAAGAAAAAAAACACGGGTAGGTGGTATACAATTATGGACGGACTGCCGAGTGCCGACACAGAGGTAGCTACAGCCGTGGACTACCGTACTGTACTGTGTCTGCTGCTAATATAGACTGGTTGATAAAGAGATGTAGTATGTATGTATAAAGAAGAAAGAAAAAAAAACCACGGGTAGGTGGTATACAATTATGGATGGACTGCCGAGTGCCGACACAGAGGTAGCTACAGCCGTGGACCACCGTACTGTACTGTGTCTGCTGCTAATATAGACTGGATGATAATGAGATGTAGTATGTATAAAGAAGAAAGAAAAAAAAAACCACGGGTAGGTGGTATACAATTATGGATGGACTGCCGAGTGCCGACACAGAGGTAGCTACAGCCGTGGACTACCGTACTGTACTGTGTCTGCTGCTAATATAGACTGGATGATAATGAGATGTAGTATGTATAAAGAAGAAAAAAAAAACCACGGGTAGGTGGTATACAATTATGGACGGACTGCCGAGTGCCGACACAGAGGTAGCTACAGCCGTGGACTACCGTACTGTACTGTGTCTGCTGCTAATATAGACTGGATGATAATGAGATGTAGTATGTATAAAGAAGAAAGAAAAAAAAACCACGGGTAGGTGGTATACAATTATGGATGGACTGCCGAGTGCCGACACAGAGGTAGCTACAGCCGTGGACTACCGTACTGTACTGTGTCTGCTGCTAATATAGACTGGATGATAATGAGATGTAGTATGTATAAAGAAGGAAAAAAAAACCCACGGGTAGGTGGTATACAATTATGGATGGACTGCCGAGTGCCGACACAGAGGTAGCTACAGCCGTGGACTACCGTACTGTACTGTGTCTGCTGCTAATATAGACTGGATGATAATGAGATGTAGTATGTATAAAGAAGAAAAAAAAAACCACGGGTAGGTGGTATACAATTATGGACGGACTGCCGAGTGCCGACACAGAGGTAGCTACAGCCGTGGACTACCGTACTGTACTGTGTCTGCTGCTAATATAGACTGGATGATAATGAGATGTAGTATGTATAAAGAAGAAAGAAAAAAAAAACCACAGGTAGGTGGTATACAATTATGGATGGACTGCCGAGTGCCGACACAGAGGTAGCTACAGCCGTGAACTACCGTACTGTGTCTGCTGCGACTGGATGATAAATAATGATATAAAAAATATATATATATCACTACTGCAGCCGGACAGGTATATATTATATAATGACGGACCTGCTGGACACTGTCTGTCAGCAGAATGAGTTTTTTATAGAATAAAAAAACACCACACAAGTCACACGACGAGTGTTTAACTTTTTCAGGCAATCACAATATAGTATACTATACTGGTGGTCAGTGTGGTCAGGTCACTGGTCAGTCACACTGGCAGTGGCACTCCTGCAGCAAAAGTGTGCACTGTTTAATTTTAATAATATGTACTCCTGGCTCCTGCTATAACCTATAACTGCTCCCCAGTCTTCCCCACAATTAAGCTGTGTGAGCACAGTCAGATATTATACATAGATGATGCAGCACACTGGGCTGAGCACAGATATGGTATGTGACTGAGTCACTGTGTATCGTTTTTTTCAGGCAGAGAACGGATTATATTAAATAAAACTGCACTGGTGGTCACTGGTCAGTGGTCAGTCACTAGTAAACTCTGCACTCTCTAGTACTCCTAAGCTCCAGTAAATCAAGTGTCTCTGTCTCAATCTCACTCTCTCTCTTCTAATCTAAATGGAGAGGACGCCAGCCACGTCCTCTCCCTATCAATCTCAATGCACGTGTGAAAATGGCGGCGACGCGCGGCTCCTTATATAGAATCCGAGTCTCGCGATAGAATCCGAGCCTCGCGAGAATCCGACAGCATCATGATGACGTTCGGGCGCGCTCGGGTTAACCGAGCAAGGTGGGAAGATCCGAGTCGCTCGGATCCGTGTAAAAAAAGCTGAAGTTCGGGCGGGTTCGGATTCCGAGGAACCGAACCCGCTCATCTCTAATAAAAAGTGCATGTAATAGTCTCACTGTAGAGATCCACCAATGTGTAAAGCGGCTTAAGACCTTTCGTGTTCACGCCATGTATAACAAATATTTCCTCAGAAAAACTCTGTTCGTAGACCTTTCTGAAATATGTCCTTATATTTGGAAATACATGTGGTCACTAATTCCTAAACAAACAGGTGTTTTCTTACTTCTAAAGTAATCACCGTAGGTCATCTTGAAGACACTCAAAGCGTTAAGGGTCATTCACATCGTTTGTAGCGCACTTAACTGTTCTATGGTATGTGCTATTATACCTGCATATGAAGTCTTGTAAAACATATATATATCTGAAGGTATTCTTTGCGGTGGAATAGCGCCACATGTGTTTTTAAATACCTATTGAAGCGTTCTATGGTGGTCATTCCGAGTTGATCACAGCAAGCAACTTTTAGCTGCTGCTGCGATCAATACTCCACGCCTATGGGGGAGTGTATTTTAGCTTAGCAGGGCTGCGATCGCTTGTGCAGCCCTGCTAAGCTAAAAAAAAAATGAAGCAGAAGTAGACCAGGGCTGGACATACTTACCCTGTGTGATGGATCCAGCGTAATGGGCCCGGCTTTGACGTCACACCTCCGCCCTCCGTTGTCCTGGACACGCCTGCGTTTTACTCACCACTCCCCGAAAACGGTCTCAAATGGTCCAGATCCGCCCATTCACGCCTCCTTCCTGTCAATCTTCTTAGAGGTCACTGCTGTGTCCGCTTCCGTTGGTAGCCGCAATGTAACCCGGCAACCCCTGTCAGAAGGCAACGTCGCGCACACGCACAGCGGCCGCTGCGCATGCGCATTCCGCACCCGTTCGCACTGCAGCAAAAAAACGCTGCGTGCGAACAGGTCGGAATGACCCCCAATAACCGCAGCTTTCAGATCGTTATTGGTTGTGAAATTATGTATACCATATTTTTCTAATATTTTTTTAGAAACTCTTTTCCATTATCAGTTTGTAGCTTATTCGGCACATCCCCCTTCTGGAATATTTTTTCAAAAGCATTAGCGACTGCGTCGTTCTTAGTGGTCAGACTTTCAGCCCAGGCCCTATTACTGAATATATATCGATGACAGTTGATATATATTTAATACCGTTGTACTTTGACAGATCTATGAGCGAAACCAAATCGCATTGCCACTGTTGATTTATACTCTGTACACAAATCATGTTCCTTTTATAGTTTTTTTCTTGCCGGCTTGTGCAACGTGTATGCGTCTTGTTCTTGTAACCACTTTCTTACATCGGATCTTTTAAATTTATTTTTAACCGATTCATAATATTTATCAATACCACAAAACCTACCCAGTTTTAATACGGTGTAATATGTTTTTCATTCAATTGTTTTGACACGTGGCATTGCGTGACATTCTTTTCAAAACAATTATCTTTTATCAAGCTCTATAAACTTTATATAAAGTTTATATCAACCTGTATCAAAATGTTATCGAACGGGGCGTGGTAGGGGGTGTGGCACCTGTCCAAACCAATTAACATGATAAAAAGATGCTCTATATCTACTGAGCTGAACTCAGAACTCGTCAGCAATTTCTTCCTAAGGTGCTCCTTCAAAGTCTTTGGATGTTGTGAGGGCTTTGGAGGTGTATGTAAAGTGAACAGTTTGTCACAGAAAATCTGACTTGCTGTTCGTTCTCTATGATCCCAATAAAGGGGGTAATTCCAAGTTGATCGCAGCAGGAATTCTGTTAGCAATTGGGCAAAACCATGTGCACTGCAGGGAAGGCAGATATAACATGTGCAGAGAGAGTTAGATTTGGGTGTGGTGTGTTCAATCTGCAATCTAATTTGCAGTGTAAAAATAAAGCAGCCAGTATTTACCATGCACAGAAATAAAATAACCCACCCAAATCTAACTCTCTCTGCACATGTTATATCTGCCTCCCCTGCAGTGCACATGGTTTTGCCCAAATGCTAAAAAATTTCCTGCTGCGATCAACTTGGAATTACCCCCAAAATTGGGTGTTCTGCTTCAAAGCAGTCTATTGCACGCTGGATCAAGCTCCTGATCTAGCATGCTTATTCCACGGCAGGATTGATGGTTCCAAAATCTGTACAGACCCACTCTACTAGGTCAGTGGGTTTGTCTTGGGTGGCTGCCTGGGTTGTCTTGGCTTTACAGTTCTGCCGAGCAGCTCTTGGTCAGGTTTGAACACATTTGCAAAGTTCTACAAGTTTGATACTTTGGCCTCTGCGGACCTCCAGTTTGGTCAATCAGTTCTGCAGGAACCTCAGCACTCTCCCACCCAGTTTGGTAGCTTTGGTACTTCCCTATGGTACTAAATGGATTCCCAGTATCCTCTAGGATGTAAGAGAAAATGGGATTTTAATTACCTACCGGTAAATCCTTTTCTCGTAGTCCATAGAGGATACTGGGTGCCCACCTGGTGCTTCGTTTTTCCTGCACTGTTACTTGGTTAAGTATTTGGTTTGCTCAGCCATTGCTGTTCATGTTTCAAGTTTGGTTAGCATGGCTTTCCTATTGTTCTGTGTGTGCTGGTTCGTAATCTCACCACTTTTATTATTTATCCTTCTCTCAAAGTATGTCCGTCTCCTCGTGCACAGTTTCCTAGACTGAGTCTGGTAGGAGGGGCATAGAGGAATTCTTAAAGTGCCCAAGGCTCATAGTGGACCAATCTATACCCCATGGTACTAAATGGATTAGCAGTATCCTCTACGGACTACAAGAAAAGGATTTACCAGTATGTAATTAAAATCCTATTTTATATCTGGCTGCCCTATATAATTACACTTACTTCTGTTGAGAAGGCGCAAATTAGAAATATTGATCACCTTACCACACGGTATAATATGACTGTTCTGGAAGGTAATGCTCTCCCTTTCTGATTAGGTCTTACCAGGGTTTTCTAAACTGTAATTGCTCCACAGCTGCCATTTTTTCTTGTTTATTGCCTCTTATACTTGATATCTTAAACCATTTTGTATTACTTGTGACTTTGTTTTTTATAGGGAGGGATGGTTGTTAATTTACCTCTTAATGCTCTGTTTCCCTTAGCAGGCTACCTATGTTTCCTTATTATGCTGTACACTACTGTGTCATTTGAGTACCTTGTAATGCTTACTTTTTCTCTATAAAAATATATTTAAAAAAAAAAAAAAAGTTGGTCACAGATAATCAGAATTCACATCCAGGCTTTAGCACAAAAATGGCCAATCACAGACAGTTGTTAGGGTACTACTTATGAAGTACTATAACATCATGCTCAGTATATCATACCTCCCAACATGACCCTCTCCAGGAGGGACACAATGCTCTGCTCCTGGACTTTCCTCTTCATTTAGAATTGCCGGCACCTGTTTTGAAAAGGTTAATGGATAAGAAAGGTGTTTCAGCACAGGTGATGGCAATCATACTTCAAGAGGGAAGTCCAGGAGCAGAGCATTCTGTCCCTCCTGGAGAGGGTCATGTTGAGAGGTATGGTATATATGTGTGACACTGAAAATACATACATGGATGTAGTAATTTATGGGCACAGTGTTTTATTACAATGAACTGGACTTCAATTGTATTTGACCATGTAGACGTAAGCAGGCATTTGACAGACCTTTCCTTCACTGACAACTTGTAGTGTTG
This sequence comes from Pseudophryne corroboree, assembly GCF_028390025.1. Classification (NCBI taxonomy): domain Eukaryota; kingdom Metazoa; phylum Chordata; class Amphibia; order Anura; family Myobatrachidae; genus Pseudophryne; species Pseudophryne corroboree. The sequence goes on along the minus strand of NC_086445.1, from coordinate 791,064,811 downwards.
TCACTGAGCACACGGACAGTAGCAGAGAATTGTCAGGGTGGCATAAGCATACTTTATACCTCCCAACATGACCCTCTGCAGGAGGGGCAGAATGCTTTGTATCTGGACTACTCTTAATGTATGATTTCCATCACCTGTGGTGAAACACCTTTCTTATCAAATAACTAGTTTAACACAGGTGATGGCAATCATACATTAAGAGGGAAGTCCCGGAACAGAGCATTCTGTCCCTCCTGGAATGGGTCATGTTGGGAGGTATGGTACTGTATGTGAGAGCTGCTTACCTGAAGGTTGATTTAGTCTAAATAATTTTGTTGTTAATCCTGATCAGCTACTGTAATGCACAACTAATAATTTCTACCTATGTATAAAGCTTATTACTGTTACTGTACTATATATGTTGTAAAAAATGGCATGTCACTCCTCATCAGTGGGATACACTAACAAATAATTCCAGAAGGCTTAAAAAAATGTAAGAAAATTGTCTGCAAATCTATTTGGTACAATTCTTAGACTGAGAATCAAATAAACAACACAACTGAATACAATACTCATTTAATGTACATGTAAAGACATAAACTGAGTTTTTGCACTCATTTAACTCAAGCTGTGTACTAAAATGACAAGTTTCAAAACTTTTAACGACATCTGGAACAACCTACGCAATCATAATAAGGTTATTTTGTACTATCTGGGAACAAATGCGAACCAGAGTTGAATGTGTGCCATTCAGCAACATATTAGGAAAGAATTATTCATTTGCTTTGATCCTTCCAGTCTGTACTCCTTCATGTGCATCAGATAACCTGCCCGTTGCAATGAGCACTCTTCAGGCTGACATGTGCCAGGAATTAGAACGTAGGCTTTGGCAGCTGAGGGAAGTAATCAGACAGCAAAGACACCATCACACCCTGAGGAGAACAGAAAAACAGAAAACATGATACTGGAGAATAGATATGAGTTGCTGGTTACAGTATCATACTCTGCATGCGGAACCAGTACAAAATCCCGCCAGAATACTGACACCGGGATCCCGACTGGCACAATCCCGACAGGAAGGCGAGCGCAACGCAGTCCCTTGCGGGCTCGCTGTGCTCGACACGCTGCGAGCACGGTGCCTTTCTATGCTCGGCACACTAATTTACTCTCCCTCTGTGGGTGTCGTGGACACCCACAGAGGGAGAATATGTTGGGATTGTGCCGGTCGGGATCACAGTGTCGGTATTTCGACCGTCAGGATCCTGACCGCATCCCCTGCATGCCACTCATCCTAATGGATACCCTTCCTCACTTGTGGACTTGGATCTCTGTATTTAACTACATAATGAACTACCACTGCTGGTAGCCCTTGTCATCAAACTTCTGATACCTTGGAGTGGTACCTAATGGTTAGTTGATTGCATCTTCGCACAATTTTGGCAATGTAGCTGCTAGATTTAAAACGGCAATTACTTTTAGGGCCAAAACGATCCAATCTTGCAATAAAACTAATTGCTGCATTAAATCCAGTGGCTATACCGCCGAAATTGCAATAATAACAAGAAAGTGTTTAGGGGTGATAGGCCCAAAGAAGAAATTTGATTGTCATGAATTAGAATTTATAATCAACTGGTCTTAATGAAGTTGTGTCTATTTAACATATCATACTGTATAACTGTAAGTAAAACTATGCTAAAACACCGCAAGGACAATACAAATGTAAAACCATCCCAAAAATGTTGGGGGAGAGAAAAATCTGGTTGAGTTGGTCTTTAGATGACTGGATTAGATTATTAATTTTTGAAGCCCTAGCATCAGAAAGCATTGTCTATGCTTTGTTGATGCATGTTGCATATATTAACTAGATTTGCTATTGTGTTAGAATAAGGGATAAAGCAATTGTATACAACGGAAAATATGGTATGCTAGCCAGCATAGGAAAACTTTATAGGTACTCCGTAATTTAGTGGTTCCCAAATTCGGTCTTCCTGCAAACCTAACAGTCCAGATTTTAAACACAAGTGTCTTCATTAGTACCTTAGTCAGTTTGACTATATCATGGATATCCTTAAAACGTGGACTGCTAGGATGCCTTAAGGACTGAGTTTGGAAAACCCTGCCGTAATTAGTTTAATTAAAATTGTAAAAGTATTGCATCAGAGTGTCTGCCATTTGTCACGACAGGGTGTAGCTTGATGCAGCTGATACAATATCATTGTACTTTTATGAGCGATTTCAATGGAAATATTTTTTATATTTTTATGTACACTAAGTGTAATAAGGCTAAGAGTAGCAAGGCAGTATTGGTGCTGCAATAAGCGAAGGCCTCGCCAATAGTGACATCTTTCTTTCCTGCAAATGATGTCTACAGGGTTTAGTTTGAACATCTTCATTCATTCAACATTTTCATCACACTTTACCATTATTGTCCACTTTCTATTTTCTGCTTCTTGGAAAACAAGTGATTTAGGGGAATAAAAGACTTCATCATCAACTTCTTCAGGCTTTCTTGGCAAACAATGAAGAAATGTCCAGTTAGGCGCAGCCACTTTTGTTGTCTGTATAATAACATGAAGAGAAGAACACAAAACGCACAAATATTCACCAACACTGTCAACACTTAAGCATAATGGACATTAAAGTAGCTTAGTCCTACTGTGTAGAGATATAGTAGTCAAATTGTACAGATTAACTATCTATATATAAAACAATAATAATCCCTTGTATGTACCTTACAGAAAGAGTTAACAATGGTAAGTCTACCATAACTCTCCTTTTTAATAAACCTCATCAGTAGCTCACAAAAAGCTAATTGCCTTCACTCTGTGCAGAAATAGAAATTTCACTTAAACTACAGGGTGTCCCTAAAGGCTAGACACAGAGTTATTGCATCGAGTTCACGTGAATCAACCTTTGCATCACAAATGATGGAAATCATATTGAAGATGTTATTTGTTAATATTCCAATTAAATAAAATGTTGTTGAAATTTCATTCATTTAATTTCTTGAAAATATGCATTATGCATTACTGCCTATGCATCACTGCCTATGTGTCCAGACTTTAGGGACACCCTGTATAATCACTCTGTATGCCTATTTCCTCTCAAAATTCTTTACAAAATTATAGAACATTGGTGTTTTGGTGCTGATGCAGAGTTAGCTACATTAACTAACATAATTTACGGGTGGTCTTCAGTATGCCGCCGGCTGGGATCCCGGCGACCAGCATACCGGCGCCGGGAACCCGACCGCTGGCATGCCGACACATATTCTCCCTCTTGGGGGTCCACGAGGGGCTCATTAGTGCTCGCCCATCTGTCGGTATGCCAGCGGTCGGGATCCTGACGCCGGTTTTGCTGGCCGTCGGGATCCCGGCCGCCGGCCACTCATACTACACCCATAATTTACAATTTAAAAAGTTGCATGCAGAAATATGGGTATTTCTACTGCTTATGTAGAGCCTATGATGCATTCCTGTCAGCAATGGTAGCATATGTTCTATCACATGCTGGAGTCCAGGACCTTGTTACTGGGTCCAGCTGTGTCACTTCGCGTCCATTTGTGCCCTCGCTGGATGCCTGCAGCATCCCAAAGTTTCTAATTCACTTATCTGAAATGTAGCTGGCATCCTACTCCTAGTGGTTCCTACCACTCTGGACTATGGGCCCTGCCATCTTGGAAAGTGTCAGATGATCCACTCTGGCAATCAGCTCTCTGCAACTCTGGTCATATGTATCACTCAAAAAAGTTCTAGCAATAAACCCAGTGCCAGACGCGTAGGGGTTCAAAAAGAGGTATTGCCAACCTCTCAACACCTAATGGACAAGATCAACAAAGTGTGCATTTCATTGGGCATTAGACCAATTTAGTCAATATATATATATATATATATGTGTGTGTTTATTATATATTAAAATCAATACACTCTAAGTCAAAATAATAATGAATGCATAAAGTAACAACAATGATCTTCATGTATTCAATTGCTTAACAAAAGCACAATGTACCCAACATTAGAGTTTCAGAAAACCTCAGATTCATATAATATAATATTAAGGAAAAAATGCTGCCAAAAAGTAGCAAAATTCTTAATATAGGGGGTAATTCTGAGTTGATCGCAGCAGGAAATTTGTTAGCAGTTGGGCAAAACCATGTGCACTGCAGGAGAGGCAGATATAACATGTGCAGAGAGAGTTAGATTTGAGTGTGGTGAGTTCAATCTGCAATCTAAATTGCAGTGTAAAAATAAAGCAGCCAGTATTTACCCTGCACAGAAACAAAATAACCCACCCAAATCTAACTCTCTCTGCACATGTTATATCTGCCCCCCCCTGCAGTGCGCATGGTTTTGCCCAACTGCTAAAAAATTTCCTGCTGCGATCAACTTGGTATTACCCCCATAGATAGAAACACAGTTTCTTTGACCAGTCATCAGTTTCTAAAATGACAGCAGTTTGCAGGGATGTTTTAAGTGAGGAGGGGCCCCGGGTGCAGATTCCGGGTGGAACCCTTCCTCTCCACGGCACCGTAAATGCAGATGATTGTTATTATTTTATGCATTCATTTTTGTTTTGACTTAAAGTTTATTTATTATAATATAGAATAAACACATATATGTATTTTTACTAAATTGCTTTTTTTTCTAGTGAAATGCACGCCAGCGTGTTGTTTTGATCTTGTCTATTACATGTTCCATGCAGTCTATCAGCACCTAGCAAAGCCATAACTAGCGCTGTGCCAGCGGTGCCTGGCACACAGCGCATATGCACTATGGGCGCAGAAACATCGGCAACATCTGCACGACTGCGCCGCCACACTAGTATGGTCCATCCACCTGCCACTTGCTAACTGCAGCCTCCGGCTACTTCTTACACAGGTAGCCAGGCAACGCTGCACCTTCCTGTCACTCGTCAAGATCTGCCCTTCCCAGTTTCCCATACTGTGTCCGCAGCATCTTATGGGAGAGACGTCATGACGTCTCTACCAACCCACCCCAGCCCACCCACAGTGCCGCCTGCTTCAGTTGTGGTTCCAGCACCCATTCAGAGCATATTTTTGCAGCCTGCTCCAGTTGTGCTCCAGCATTCAGCCCCAGTATATTACTGCAGTCTGCATTAATTGTGGTTCCAACATTCAGTCCTAGTATATTCTTGCAGCCTGCTTCAGTTGTTCCAGCATCCAGTACCAGTACTGCATATTCCTGCACCCAGATCCAGTATAATCTGCAGTGTGCTCCAATCATCCCAGCATACTGCTCCAGTATATGACTGTAAACCTGCAGTTGCTTATCCTCCAGCTATTTGAAAACCTTACTAACCTGCTACAGCACTGGGCTATCCTGCTAGCCTGCATCTGGTCTCTGTACCTGTCCTTCTGACTTCCTCTGCGCCATCAGTCTCCTGTTACCACTACCAGTTGCAGGCGTGAAGAGTAGCATTAATAAGCATCCAGCTTCACTCATACTCAAGCACCTACAGCTAGTCCAAGGGGACCCGAATCACCAACCTTCTAGTGCCATGATATTTGTCTGATTTACGCCAGCCATGTGCTTTAAACCTTTTTTTATTTTATGTGCAACAATGCATCCACTAGTAGGCATCTCAAGTACAGCAGAACCAAGGGCAGAAAAACTATTTATGCCCAACCAATAAAGAACAGCAATAAATGTCAGTAGAGCATTCTCACTAGCCAATAACAAGCGATTCACTAGTGCTCTGTACCATTATCATCATTAGTATCCGCTATTTACACCTGTCCCTGACCACCTACAAATAAAATGTCTTCCCCAGCCATATACCTGCCTTTTTCCCGGCAATTGTGTGAACACACTATTACTGTTCTCAGCCAAAGTTAGAACTCTCCGTGTTGCTCATCCAAATGCAGACAGGCACAAGTGCCAGAATCACGCCACCTGCATGAGTGTAGCACTCACTCTGCGTCAGCCTCTTCATGTTTATGCTGAACAGTGTAATTTTGACATATATCCATGACTGCTATGTCTATATATTTGGCCTCGTTGTATTTAACAAGCAGTTATTGTATTTATCCCATTGCATTCTTTAAGAGATGTTTGTTGGCACTGTTATTTACTTTGGCTGTACAAATACCAGCAGCATCCATCACGTACCTGCATTGTGATCTGGTAACCTTTAAAATCCAATAGCCGTTTCTTCTTCTCCTCCTCTTGTCCCATGCTCACCCACGTGTCTGTAACCAACACGTTGGATCCGCTAGCAGCTTCTAGAGGATCATTTGTCATAAGCAGCTTGGTGCCAAACTAGAAGACAAAATCTGTGCATCTTAGACAGCTTCCTATATATTACGGAGCAATGCTGCTATCAGGAATTTATCATGGCTGTGTATTAGCATAATATCCCTGGTAGGAGACTAATAAAATGATGATAGCATGCCAAGATGGAATGCTTCAGCAATTTTGATGACACAATGCACTGCGTTTTTAAGTAGAAATCTTGGGTGCCTGTACTGTACCAGCTTTATTACAAACCAATTGTTTTTATTATCATCTGCATCATTGTATGGGTAATTAAAGGCACCAACACATCACAATTTTCCTGTGGTCATGTTGGGCTTGTGTGAGTCCTTATTCAGGAGCTTACTGCCACTGTTCTGTTCCCAGTTTACACAAACATCACATTACACGTGTTAAAAACAGATAATTTACCTCTTTAGAAAATTGTTCTGTTGCTGCAATTACAGAAGAATTAGGTTCATATCCCTGAAAAAATAAATGAACAATAATTAAAAATGAGTGTTTATGGGTTACTTTCAGAGAAGTTCTTTTTAGGGGTCTATTCAATTTCACTTATGGGCACATTACACATGCATAAACACTAATTTTAGCATGTATTAAATAATGGGCCCATTCATTAAGAGGGATCCGATTTGTCTGCCAAGTATTCCAAAAACGTTACTTTATCGGAATTTGCTAGCTGGAACTGACACTATTCTCGATAGCCACTTCTTCCTATTGGAAGATTTCCAAAGTTCCAAGAGGGATCTTAATTAAGTAATTAATGGTCTTGATAATGAGTGGGCCCCTTAGTCATTTATCTTTGCAGGGGAGTATGTTACAACATAACGTTAATAATATTAAATGACAAAATGTCAGGAGTCTGCTGAGAAGTGTCCATGTTTATCATATACAGTATGAAGTAGCACTGATTTATTTGTAGTTTTTCCAATTTGAGGCCAATGCATATATTTCATCTCAGATTTAATAATGCTTTCCATCTAACTGCTATTACAGTTGCCATAAATTCCATGGATCCTTTGACTGACAAATGGGGAAGTGGTCAGCATGTAGACGGTCACAATGTCGAAATCCATAATGTTACAATACATTTGCTAAATGTCAACTTGTTCACAATGTCAACATTACAAGAGGTAGATGCAAGAGAAGTGACGCATTTTCATAACTGTAATGAACCATCATGCCAACAATGAGATTTTACGCAACTAAGAATTTCTCTGCCATACTTTGTTTATATTTCCTCTACTTTGATTTGTTCTCGTTTTAGTATCTAGGCCAGTTTCCTGAACAGCTCCCAGTGCTCATGTTTTCAGGATTTCTTAAAACACGCACAGGTGATTTAGTGTTAGCCGCTGCCGCGACCGTGAGGCGAGCCGGCTCTTGGCCATTGCTAGGCAACGGGGCTGGCGCGTCACTTCTGCCCCCAAGCATCCTGGCCCGGCCGGGTTCCGGGCGGCCGCTCTCAGTCCCGGATGTTACTAAGCAGCCGGGACACTCTGTTCCATGTGCCAGCTAGCAGCTGGCGCAATCAGGAGCCGGGGGATAGCTTCCTGCAAGCCAGTCTCTGGTAGTTCCTGTCTGTAATTCTTGGTGTTCCAGTTCCCTGCTTCAGTTCGGATCGTGTTCAGCTTGTATCCAGATCTGCTGCCAGTAGAATCAGCCTGAATTTGGAACTCTTCAGTATCCCGGTTGTCTTTGTATCCATCCCTCATGGCACCATGAGTTTGCGGCTCTTCCGCACCTTGCGACAGAGGCCGCATCTTTATTATCTTTTGCTTATGTTATTTCTGCAGTGGTTTCCACACAGCTCTTTTGCTTTTTCGTGATGGGGTCGCATTATGCGGCTAGGCCACAATACTTTGGTTGTTCTTCTTAAGTAGCGACAGTGTCGTATTCTGCAGGTCGACCGCTTGCCTTAGTTTTTGTGTTTGGGTTCTGGCAGCAGCGCCGCACATCATTTGTTTATTGTATTCTCTTTAACTTCTCTCATTTTGTAGTCTCACTAGCCTTAGCTAGTTTTTCCCCTTACTCTCTTGCAGTCTCGGTTGGTGCCTTGTACCTCGTAAGACCTAGGGGCATCGGAGTCTGGGCGGACCTAATTCGCCCATTCAAACACAGCTGCTAAAGGAGAAGACTAGCTCTGCAGGTGCCAACTGACTAGTGGGAGAAATAATGGAGCCAGGGGGGTAATGTTGGTGTTGCTGCTGTTTTACACATCAGTACCTGGAACTCCCCAGTTGCCACCCGATCTACAGGTACTTAGTTCATAACATTTAGGGGCATATTTATCACAATTCACATCTCAGATGTGGGTGGGATGTGATACATTCACCCAAATTAGCATTGCAATATTTGAATACATGGCAATAAGTCTTGCAAGAAAGCTCTATCCCTGCGAATCTCTCCCCCGCACTCCCCTTGAGAGTGTGACCGAGCATGTGCAGCCAGCTCATTGCTCTGTTCTGCCTGTCAGAGCAGAGCAGGAGTAGGGGAACCGGAAGGAAGCCCTAATAATGCAAACTGAAAATGGCTTTATTATCACAGAGCTCCCTCCACTTTTTTTTTACAATTTCATTTTAGTAAATTTGGGCAGATCATATTATCCATTACAAGTATGGAAAAAAGTGATCTACTTACTAAGAAAATTCCCTTTCATACATTTCTGTGATACTAATATGATGTGAAAAATGCAGTTTTCACATTATTTTAGTCAAAATAATATTGATAATGATGCCCCTTAGTCTACTTACTGTAGCCGTGTTAGTAATTATGGGGTCTATTTACTAAGACTTGGGTGGAGATAAAGTGGACGGAGATAAAGTACCAGCTAACCAGCTCCTAGCTGTCATTTTTCAAACCCAGCCTGTTAAATATCAGTTAGCAGCTAATTGGCTGGTACTTTATCTTCGTCCAAGGCTTAGTAAATAGACCCAATCTTACCTGTCCCCACAGACAGAAATCCTGAAAACACGAGATGTTAGGTATGCACGATGATCACATTGAACACTGATCTATTTCACTCTAAAGTGGTTTTACACATTTACTGTAAGTATACTTTTGAAATTGTAAAATTCAGGAATCTTTTTTTTAGCAATATTGTGCAATCGCCAATAACGGAACAAACATTCAGTTGATACATGGTCTAGTATCAGGCATGGGGAATCACCACTGTAATATTTTGAAGTGTATCTTGTGCTATTTCTATAAATTACAATAAGTATTTCACATAGTACGGTATGCAGTTAGCATACCACTCGTCGGGATCCTGGCTGTCACAATACAGATGCCGGGTTCCCGACCACCGCTGGTATACCAGCGAGGTAGGTGATTCCCCCTCTAAGGGGGGCCATGACACCCCCAGCTCACCACTGATCCTGCAAGGGGCTTTTTTATGGGTAGACTTGACACCTGTATTTTAGGTGTAAATGTTGTCCAACTCTACATGAGCCACACTTTAGTAACTAATCTAAATTACCTAGTGAAGTTAAGCAACAATTTTATCATATAATTCATTTATGTTATATCTACCAGCACAGTCATCACCCCCCTCCTAAAAATATCATAAAGTGATGGATGTTAAAAAGACGTTGCATTTGTAGCAATCCCAGGAAGAGAAATCCCTTTGTACAAAGTAATACAAATTCCAAGAGAAAATGATAAGCCACCAACATCTCCAGACTTCTAACAGGCAGAACATGTTATTTACCTTTGGTGTTGCAATATGAAGATGCATTCCAAATTTAGCAGCACTCATCATGATCGAGTGTAGAACGTTGTTCCCATCACCAATCCAGGAAATTGTCAGTCCTTTGAGGAATCCATAATGTTCCTGTGTATAGAAGAAATATCAAGAAAGTAAGCAGCCTTTAAACCAGGGGCGTAGCCAGAACTTTGTGGGCCCCATAGCAACATTTTGAAGGGGCCCCCATACCAATGCTTCTAGAGAGACACTTCTCTGCAGCAGTTGTTAATTTTATGCCCTATAATAGTGCCCTAGTTCCAGTTAATTTTATACCACACTACAATGAGCAGGTCCAGGGGCATACCTAGATATATCGCAGGCCCCAAGGAAAACGTTTGAAAGGACCCCAACGTACCACCCAATGGTGAAAAATTTATAAAACACATGTAACTTTGACAGGGAAGGTGGGCACCTCTCAGCTTTGCACTGGCTGCACCTATGGTAGCTATGCCATTGCTTTAAACACTATAATGGACATTTACACATAGTATATATTTATGAATGTTATTAATACTTCTCAATATCGTAACTTGGGTAAAATGCATTTTTTTTCTCACAAAGTAGCAAGTTACTGTCTCTCTTGCAACTACAGTAAATGCCATGTTATCTCATCTCCACCTGGGTCAATGACCCCATAGACCACAATGTAGGCAATGGCATGAGGGGGAGCAAAGATGGAACATAGACTCCCCAGGCCCATCCAGACTATGGGGGTCATTCCGACCCGTTCGCACGCAGCGGTTTATCGCTGCGGTGCGAACGGGTGCGGAATGCGCAGTGGGCGCAGTGCGAGTGCGCGATGTTGCCCGGCGACAGGGGTCACTGAGTTACGTCACGACTTACAAAGGAAGCGGTTGCAGAGCCGACCGCTAAGAAGATTGACAGGAAGGAGGCGTGCCAGGGCGTTTCCGGACCGTTTGGAGCCGTTTTTCGGGGAGTGGTGAGTATAACGCAGGCGTGCCCAGCAGAACGGAGGGTGGAGGAGTGACGTCAAAGCCGGGCCCATCATCGCTGGATCCATCGCACAGGGTAAGTAGGTATAGGCCTAGTCTACTTCTGCTTGAAATGTTTTTAGCTTAGCAGTGCTGCACAAGCTAAAATACACTCCCCCATAGGCGTGTACTAGTTGATTGCAGCAGCAGCAGCAAAAAGTTGCTGGCTGCGATCAACTCGGAATGACCACCTATGTTATACTGATAATGCATCCTCAGTATAATGCATTGATGGCAGTCTTACAAATGTCCTCACATCTCTCTAAATGCCCCTTATAATGCCCCTTATAATGCACATGCATTTTACATGGTATCAATATTGACTTTATTGTTATGCGATTTACTTTATAGTCATGTGATCTGCTGTTGGATAGGCTTGATGGTACCAGGTACATTAGAAACATAGAATTTGACAGCAGATAAGAACCACCTGGCCAATTTAGTCAGCCCTAATTATATATATGTATGTGTGTACATACACACACTTAAACACTAGGGTTAATTTTTTGTTGGAAGCCAATTAACCTACCAGTATATTTTTAAATTGTGGGAGGAGACTGGAGTACCCAGAGGAAACCCATGCAAGCAGGGGGAATATATAAATTCAAAATAGGCACATGGTCAGAATTGAACCTATGACCTCATTGCTGTGAGGCAGTTATGCTTATCATTACACCATCAGCCGACAGGTTACTAATAGAGAATAATAGATTGAACTCTTGGGAAGGTCTCAATATAATGTGTACTGGTATGTTCTGCAGAGAATAGGCTGGAATTGAGACCAACTGAATGGAACTGAGGAGTGTGATGAATGTTAACCGGAATAGACTAATTCAGGCAGGACTGGAACCGATGGGAACTGGAACAGGAGTCACACTTGGACTGGTTTGGAATAGCTTTGCACTGACCAGACTGGAACTGCACTGACAATGTATTGACTTATCACTGGCCAGATTGGAACTGGTACTGTAGGAACAGGAACAGAAGTCAGACTTGCACTGACAATGTATTGGCTTATCACTGGCCAGATTGGAACTGGTACTGTAGGAACAGGAACAGAAGTCAGACTTGCACTGACAATGTATTGGCTTAGCACTGGCCGGATTGGAACCGGTAGAATCAGGAACAGAAGTCAGAGTGCACTGACAATGTATTGGCTTGCACTGGCCGGATTGGAACCGGTAGGAACAGAAGCGGAAGTCAGACTGCACTGACAATGCACTGGCCGGACTGAAACCGGTTGGAACAGGATTCATGAAACTAACATAGGGTACTGTAGTGATGCGCAAAGCAAGACACTAAACTGACTTGAGCTACATGTTTCAGCTCAGTGGAGTTGCCCGCAACAGTGTCTGGGTCAGTAGCGTAACTACTGCCCCCGCAGCCCTCGCGTTGGCTTGGGGCGAGTGGCTGCGGGGGCGCCGCCACTGATTTAGTGCAGATTGACATGCGGACGAGCGTCTGCATGTCAATCTGCTGTCTCCTCTCCCTCCTTCCCTCCGCTGCTGTGTTGGAGGGACACGGAGGGCACAGCGCGCGCCTCTCCTGTGTCCCTCTGGGGTCTCCGGCGGGTCTAATAAATGAAGTGCCGTTCGTGAGTTCTGATTGGCTCACGAACCGGCACTTCCTTTAAGAGACCCGCCGGAGACCCAGGAGGGACACAGGAGAGGCGCGCGCTGTGCCCTCCGTATCCCTCCATCACAAAACAGCAGGGGAGTGCAGGGGGGGGGGGTGCACTGGGGGAGCATATGCGGCACAGGGGGAGGGGAACATATGTGGCACTGAGAGGGCATATGTGGCACTGGGGGGGTGTATGTGTACCTGGCACATGGGGGGGCTATATTTGGCACTGGGAGCATGTGAGTACCTGGCACTGTGGGGGAATATCTGGCACTGGGGGCATATGTGGCCTTCGGGGGATATATGTGTACCTGGCACATGGGGGGGGGGCTATATTTGGCACTGGGGGCATGTGAGTACTTGGCACTGTTGGGGAATATCTGGCACTGGGGACATATGTGGCACTGGGAGCACAGCCCTAGCAACAAGCACTACACCCTAGCAACGAGCATGACACCCAGTGCATGAAACCCCTGGCAATGAGCATGACACCCTGAGCATGAAAACCCCTGGTACTGTGCATGGAACCAAGAGCATGAAACCCCTGGCAACGAGCAGGTAATTTAAAAGTAATTAGAAGCCTTACTGTAGGACTTAATGTGTAATGGGCATTACGGTGTGTGGCACAATGTATCACAGACATTGCGGTGTGTGTCATAATGTGTCACAGGCATTACGGTGTGTGGCATACTATATCACGGGCATTGTGGTATGTGGTATAATGTCTCAGGGGCATTGCAGTGTGGCATAATGTATAACAGGCATTGCGGTGTGTGGCATATGGTATAACGGGCATTGCGGTATGTGTCACAGGCATTACGGTGTGTGGTATACTATATCACTGGCATTGTGGTATGTGGTATAATGTCTCAGGGTCATTGCAGTGTGTGGCATAATGTATCACGGACATTGCGGTGTGTGTCATAATGTGTCAGGCATTATGGTGTGTTGTATACTATATCACGGGCATTGTGGTATGTGGTATAATGTCTCAGGGTCATTGCGGTGTGTGTCATAATGTGTCATAGACATTGTATGTGCTATAATGTATCAGGGGCATTGCAGTGTGTAGCATAATGTATAACAGGCATTGCGATTCCTGTCATAATGTGTCACAGGCCTTACGGTGTGTGGCATAATGTGTCGGGGGCATTACGGTGTGTGCATACGGTGTGTGCATATTGTGTCATGTGCATTATTGTGTGTGGCATAATGTCTAAGGGCCATTGCAGTATGTGGAATAATGTATACTGGGCATTACTATAAGGAGGAAAAATGACAAATAATGTAAGGGGCATGAAACAGGATTATTTTTCTTTCCTGTGGTGGCTAACGTCTGGGCGTGCAGGTTGCAAAACTGGGGTATAAGGTAGCCTTTTCCTGCAATACCACGCCCCTTTATGAGAAGCCACGCCCATTTCAACAAAGCCACACACCCTTTTTGCAGCGCGCGCATGTTTGTCCCTTTACTAGTGCCAATTATGGGGGATGGGGGGAGGGGGGAGGTGCGCCGAAGAATTTTTTGGCTTGGGGGAGAATAATTTCTAGTTACGCCACTGGTCTGGGTGCATGTTTTTTCTGGAAATACAGACTTTCGGGGACTCCCGGACTGACTGCAGGTCACAATTAATCCAGCACTTGAGATCCAATCCTGCCTTGTGACCTGGGAGTGGGTCGTCCGCGATGTGCTGTGCATCTGGGAGGGGTGGCTACTGTGTCGGCTCACTGATGCACTGTGCTTTTTGTGTGGCAGCTGACAACTGTGGTTATGTACTGCAAATAGTTACAAATAGTGGAGGTATGCATTGATTGTTGATAATATACTAAAATAGTGCTGATTCAGTGTTATGTTGGTATATTATAAATCAATGCATAGTTACTTTTGCTATTTGTGGTTGGAGGGAAGTGTTGGAAGCTTGAGTGCGGCAGATGTGCAGTGGGGTTGTGATTCGCACGGTCTGGCTCAGCGGTTTGCATTCCTGAAAGAGTCATTTGTCGAGGCTCAGTTTCGCATCTCTTGTGAGAGAAATGTATGTTGCATTGTTTTGAATCTCATTTTAAATTTCCTCCAATATCTTATCGTAAAACGTATTTAATAAGCTGTTGGAAATTAATTTCTTAAATTCAGTACTCTCTACAACGTTAAAAATAGGATTTTAATATACCTACCGGTAAATCCTTTTCACGTAGTCCGTAGAGGATGCTGGGGTCCATTTAGTACCATGGGGTATAGATGAGTCCACAGGAGCCTTTGGCACTTTAAGACTTTTTTACAGTGTGAACTGGCTCCTCCCTCTATGCCCCTCCTCCAGACCTCAGTATAGGAATTGTGCCCGAGGAGACGGACAAACTTCGAGAGAAGGATTTACTTTAAGCTAGTGGCGAGATTCACACCAGCTCACACCATTCAACCATGCCGCACAACATAGCATACAACTCAAAACATGCCAACAAGCATGGATAACTTTACAGCAACTGCTGAATAACAACTTAACACGTGATAACTTGTGTAAGAAGAAAAAATATAATGCAGGAAAAAGGAGCACTGGGCGGGCGCCCAGCATCCTCTACGAACTACAAGAAAAGGATTTACCGGTAGGTATATTAAAATCCTATTTTCTCTAACGTCCTAGAGGATGCTGGGGTCCATTTAGTACCATGGGGATGTACCAATGCTCCCAGTACGGGCGGGAGAGTGTGGATGTTCCTGCAGAACTGACTGACCAAATTTAAGTTCATCAGCAGCCAAGATGTCAAACTTGTAAAACTTAGCAAACGTGTTTGCCCCTGACCAAGTAACTGCTCGGCAAAGCTGTAAAGCCGGGACACCCCGGGCAGCCGCCCAGGAAGAACCCACTTTGCTCATAGAGTGGGCCTTTACCGAACTCAGTATCGGCAATCCTGCCGTGGAATGAGCATGCTGAATCGTACATCTGATCCAGCGAGAGATCATCTGCTTAGACGCAGGACACCCAATCTTGTTGGGATCATACAGGATAAACAATGCTTCAGTTTTCCTTAAACGAGCTGTTCTCGTGACATAAGTCTTCAAAGCTTTGACCACATCCAAGGACTTTGAAAAAGCTGAGGTGTCAATAGCCACTGGCACCACAATAGGTTGGTTCATATGGAAAGGAGACACAACCTTCGGAAGAAATTGTTGACACGTATCTTCATGAAAGATCAAATAAGGGCTCTTGTGAGACAAGGCCCCTAACTCAGACAACCGCCTTGGGGATGCCAAGGCCAACAGCATGACCACTTTCCAAGTGAGAAACTTTAACTCAACCTCTTGCAGAGGTTCAAACTAATCTGATTGAAGGAACTGCAACACCACGTTAAGATCCCATGGTGCCGTAGGAGGCACAAATGGTGGTTAGATGCGCACTAACATTTGAACCTCAGGAAGGGAAGCCAACTGTTTCTGAAAGAAAATGGACAAGGCCGAAATTTGGACCTTGATAGATCCCAATCTTAAGCCTATAGGAGAAGATGCCCTAATTGAAACTCCACCGTTGGAGAATTCTTGGATTCACACCAAGATACATATTTTCTCCAAATACAATGGTAATGTCTAGACGTTACTACTTTCCTGGCCAGAATAAGTGTGGGAATGACTTTGTTGGGAATACCCTTTCGGGCTAGGATCTGGTGCTCAACAGCCATGCCGTCAAATGTAGTTGCGGTAAGTCTTGATAAACAAACGTCCCCTGCTGAAGCAGGTCCTCGCGAAGAGGAAGAGGCAGAGGATCTTCTATCAGTAACTCCTGAAGATCTGGATGCCAAGCCCTCCTTGGCCAGTCTGGGACAATGAGGATCGCCCAAACGTTTGCTCTTCTTATGATCTTCAGAATTTTTGGTATTAGTGGAAGTGGAGGGAACACATACACCGACTGGAACTCCCACTGGGTCACCAATGCATCCACTGCTATTGCTTGTGGGTCTCTCGACCTGGAACAATATTTCTGAAGCTTCTTGTTGAGACGAGATGCCATCATGTCTACTTGAGGAAAGCCCCAACGACTTGCTACCTCTGCAAAGACTTCTTGGTGGAGGCCCCATTCTCCTGAATGGAGATCGTGTCTGCTGAGGAAGTCCGCTTCCCAGTTGTCCAGTCCCAGAATAAAGATTGCTGACAGAGCTCTTGAATGTCTTTCTGCCCAGAGGAGTATTTTTGTCACCTCTGCCATTGTCGTTCTGCTTTTCGTTCCGCCCTGACGGTTTATGTAAGCCACTGCTGTTACATTAAACAAAAAAAACAAACAAAAAAAAAAACAAGCTGGCTATTTGCTGGACACAGTTATATATACCTGTGAGGAGCTATATATTAAACCTAATATGCTCTATTAGAACAAACGGCTTATTTCTCTGCAGTATGTCGGTATCCACCTGAACCTGGTAATTATAAACAACATACGATAGCCAGAGCCGGCCCTAGCCAATTTGATGCCCTAGGCAAAATTTTGTCTGGTGCCCCCTAGCTCCGCCGCTAGTTCTGCATCTGTACCTGCAACGCTCAGGTAGTGGGGCCCACCGGGGGGTTACCCTGTGGGCCAGTTCATCTCTGCACAATGCCACACAGTAATGACCATAATACATATAATTCCACACAGTAAAGGAACCTTACACATATGCCCCACATTAGTAATGCCCATAATACACATAATCACACAGTAATGCACCTTACACATATGCCCCACATTAGTAATGCCCATAATACACGTATACTGCCACAGATACTGCCACACTTGCTGGTTATACAAAAAGATCAGTATCAAACATGTAGAAACTGTCCATTCTCTTCACTATTCAGTGTGTTTGCTGGTGTCTGTTACTCCCGTTAACTGCATGCACTTTACTTTATACTGTGGGAGCTAAATGCTCTGCCCTCCAGTCTGATGTGTCCAAAAGTCACGCTGCACTGATGTTTCATATAGAAATAGCACAACGCAACTTACTGACCACATTACAGTGCTAGATGGCAGGGGAATTTTACGGTATGGACTGACTAGGAAATAAAGTGTGGGGAGAACACTGCCCATGTTATGTCCCTGCAGACACCTGGTGTTTGCACAGGGATAAGGGACACACACAGGATGGCAGGGTCCCCCTCCCCCATGTGCACAAGCAGTATAGGTGATGTCAGGTTTCTGTGAAGCAGTCTTCCAAAATACACATGTGTTATCATAAGAAGCCATCCAGTAATAACCTTATATAGTCAGTAAAAATGTCACAGGTCCAGGAATTGCATTTACTGGGCTTCTGCTGTCTGTCTGAGGTCTCACAAGTCAGGGGCATTCAAGCATGTCAGAGGAAGTTTAAGGCACAGTGTGCATTTTTTTTTACAAATGTAAACAGCAGTGTATACAAGTACTGATTGAATACATTTGGAAAGTAACAGTTAGTTTGCGGACTGTCCCTCTCAGCATGAGATGCTACAGGGACATGCTTGGATGCCCCTAGACATGCTTGAATGCCCTAGGAAAATGCCTAGCCTGCCTATAGCTAAGGCCGGCTCTGACGATAGCAATCAGTAGCAATTGTATCATCTTGAGCAGCTTATAAAGCTAATCGCATTAAAACTCCGGGGACGCCCGGTATGATTCAATAGTCCTATTGTTATTTGAACATTTGTACTGATAAATGGACTTGGTATTTTAGCTTATTTCAAATTGTTTTGGCACATATGATTGAATAATGAAATTGAGTGTTATGTCTCAGTATTTATATATATTAGAAAAATGATTACATAAAGAGTTTAAATAAACAAACTAACAAACAAACAAAAGTTTGGTTTTAATAAAGTATTTTTTAATTCATTAATTAGACTCCTTGGCTGTTATATCTGAGATGCAGTACATATGGATATATGAGCGCCTCTATTAATTTCTTTTTGTTTAGGTATCTTTATTAGGAGCGTTACACAACTCCTATATAGAGGCGAACATATACCAAGTACTGAATCCAGGTTTTATTTGGACAATACAGTATAAATCCAAAATAATATTGTTTTTAAATATACACAGGCGCTGCAAAAAATTAGTGTTGGTTTACTGCTGTTACATTGTCTGACTGGATCCAGAATGTTTATGTGAAGGAGTGTTCTTTCACTTGACCATCTTCCTTGGAAGCTTTTCCTTTGCGTGACTGCTCCCCAACCTCAGAGACTTGCATCCGTGGTCACTAGGATCCAGGCTTCAATCCCGAACCTGTGTCCCTCTAGGAGGTGAGAACTGCGTAGCCACCACAGGAGTGAGATTCTGGCTTTTATCAACAGGAGTATCCTCTGGTGCATGTGTAGATGCGATCCGGACCACTTGTCCAGTAGATCCCACTGGAACACCCTGGCATGGAATCGGCCATAGTTTAGAGCCACGTAGGCTGCTACCATCTTCCCCAGCAGGCAGATGCACTGATGAATCGACACACGTGCTGGTTTCAAAATTTGTTTGACCATCTTCCGGATTTCCAGAGCCTTTTCCACCGGTAGAAATGCTTTCTGTACCTCGGTGTCCAGTATCATTCCCAGAAATTATAATCTCATCGTCGGTTCCAACTGTGATTTTGGAAAGTTTATGATCCAACCGTGCTGTTGAAGCACCGTCAGGGATAGTGCAATGTTCTGCACTAACTTCTCCCTGGATCTCGCTTTTATCAGGAGATCATCCAGGTAAGAAATTATGTTGACTCCTTTCTTGCGAAGGAGAACCATCATCTCTGCCATCACCTTGGTGAATACTCTTGGTGCTGTGGAGAGCCTGAATGGCAATGTCTGGAACTGCTAGTGGTAGTCCTGAAATGCAAACCTCAGGTATACTTGATGTGGAGGGTAAATGGGAACATGTAAGTAAGCATCCTTGATGTCCACCAACACCATAAATTCCTTCTCCTCCAAGCTGCAGATTACTGCTCTCAGGGACTCCATCTTAAATTTGAACCTTTTTAGGTAAAGATTCAACGATTTTAGGTTTAAAATCGGTCTGACCGAGCTGTCCGGCTTCGGTACCACAAACAGGCTTGAATAAAATCCTTTTTCCTGTTGTAGCCAAGGGACTAAGGTAATTACCTCGTCCTGACATAATTTCTGTATTGCTTCCGTTATATTTCTTCTGTCTTGAACAGAAACTGGTAAGGCTGATTTGAAAAATCGACATGGGTGAAATCTTGAAAATCTAACTTGTAACCTTGGGATACTATTTGTAGTATCCAAGGATCAAGATCTGATTGTACCCAGATCTGACTGAAGAGTTTTAGACGCACCCCCACCTGAGCGGACTACCGCAGGGGAGCCCCAGCGTCATGCTGTGGTTTTAGCAGAAGCAGTGGCTGACTCCTGCTCCTGCGATCCTGATACTGTTGTAGGTTTCCTACCTCTTCCCCAACCTCTTCCTGCGAAGAAGGGGGTACCTTTGGCTTTTTTGTGCTTGTTGGGCCGAAAGGACTGCATCAGATGCGAATTATATGCTTTCTTTGCAGGAGCCGCTGCATAATGAAGAAATACTGATTTACCTGAGGTAGTCGTTGAAATCATGGCATCCAGCTGGTCCCCAAATAGCGCCTCACCCTTGTAGGGGAGCGCTTCAATATTCCTTTTTGATTCTGCATCTGCATTCCATTGGCGAATCCACAGTGCTCTGCGAGCTGAAATTGCCATAGCTGAGGATTTTGATCCTAATAAACCAATATCCTTCATAGCTTCCACCAAGTATCCTGCAGAATCCGTTATGTGACCGAGAGTTAAGACCATATCATCCTTATCAACTGTGTCTATATTTGCTAGCAAGTTGTCTGACCATTTTCCAATAGCGTTACCTACCCATGCACAAGCAATGGTGGGCCTGAGTAACGTTCCGGTAGCCATATAAAGGGATTTTAAGGTCGTCTCTAACTTACGGTCAGCAGGCTCCTTTAATGAAGCCGACCCTGGGGCAGGTAAAATTATTTTCTTAGACAACCTAGAAACTGAGGTGTCTACCATGGGGGGTGACTCCCATCTTTTCCTGTCTTCTTCAGGAAAGGGGTACGCTAAACGTATTCTTCTAGGAATATGACATTTCTTTTCTGGGTTAGACTAGGATTTTTCAAAGAATGTATTCAATTCCTTTGAAGGAGGAAAAGTTACCACCGGTTTCTTATTTAAATTAAAATAAACCTTTTCCTCAGGTTCAGATGTTGTTTCTGTAATCTCTAACACCTCCCTAATAGCAATTATCATACATTGAATGCTTTTTGCTAACTTGGGATCCACCCCTCTCAAATCCTCAGTGTCGACACCTGTTGGAATCTGTGTCTGTGTCACCTTGCATAATCTGCGCAAGTGACCTCTTTCGGGAACTTGAGGGGTCCCGTGTGGATGACGTGGAGGGATCAGCAAATAGTACATCCTCCACTGACTTTCTCCAGTATTTTGTCTGTTGTTCAGACTCAGAGAATTTTCTAGAAAGCTTTGACCTACTTTGACCCCTCAAGTTCCCAAAAGAGGTCATCCACACGGGAACCCTAAAGTTCCCAAAAATCCTCAGTGTCGACACCTGTTGGAATCTGTGTCTGTGTCACCTTGCATAATCTGCGCAAGTGACCTCTTTTGAGAACTTGAGGGGTCCCGTGTGGATGACGTGGAGGGATCAGCAAATAGTACATCCTCCACTGACTTTCTCCAGTATTTTGCCTGTTGTTCAGACTCAGAGAATTTTCTAGAAAGCTTTGACCTACTTTGTAATTTTCTCACCCACTCTGGCTCCTTCTGTGAGGGAAGGGCCACCACATTACACTCCTGCATATCTAAAATGGCTTCCTCAGGGGAAGAGCTCTCTCCATTGTCTGACATGTCACAAACGTGCACTTTCACACCACAATCACACAGGGGAGCTATCGGTGACAGACCCAACTTAAAATCTGTCAGAGAAACACAGAGAGATTTGCCAGCTCACACACTGCACCCTATATGGAGAGAATTGTATATGTATTTTTATTATACAAAACCTTCAGCGCTTTATTTCAATATTAGGCACGCTCACCTAATGTAATAAACACTCCCCCCCCTCCCTCTCTATAACACCCTGGTACTTGTTTCAGCGTTGTTATGAGGAGGAAACAGCGTCTGTCAGCTTCTCTCTGCAGGAGAAAATGGCGCTGAGTGAGTGTCTGGCAAGTCTGAGGAGAAGCCCCGCCCCCTAATGGTGCGATCCTGCCTCAGCAACAATGATTTTTATACTGGCTGGGGTTTGTAAATCAGAGGCTATACATGTATTTACCATTTTGCCAGTGAGAGTAAGGATTTTCCATGCAGCTCAGGGCACCCTCCCCTTCCCCCCCGCACCCTGCACCCTGTGTTGTGAAGGGCTGTGTGTTTCGAGATGCATGCTATCGCAGCGTCCCGCCGCTGCGCTGTACCTTTTTGCCGCCAACGATGCCCGGAGGGCCCCTCTCTTGTAGGTCTCCGGTGATATACTCACCACTCTTCTGACTTCTGGCTTTGTTAGGGGGTGGAAGTGCTGTGGGAGTGAGCACTAGCCAGACTTGGGCTATGTTCAGTACCCCTCAGGAGCTAATGGTGTCCTGTTAGCGGAAGCAGAGCCAAGAAACTTAATGAGAAGTTGGTTCCTAATTCCTCCCCTAAGTCCCACGAAGCAGGGAAGCTGTTGCCAGCAGCTTCCCTGTAAAATAAAACCTAATAAAGTATTTTGCAGTAGAACTCTGTAGAGCTCCACCAGCGTGCGTCCAGTCTCACCGGGCACATTTTCTAAACTGAGGTCTGGAGGAGGGGCATAGAGGGAGGAGCCAGTTAACACTGTAAAAAAGTCAAAGTGCCAAAGGCTCCTGCGGACCCGTTTATACCCCATGGTACTAAATGGACCACAGCATCCTCTAGGATGTTAGAGAAAGGATGTTACTCGTTATCAACCATCCTGAAAACGTGTTCATCTTTTTTAGATCGTTTGGTGGCAGATATTGGTTTGGTTATAAACGTAGTGATTTTACTTTGTTTTGGATTTGAATTGTCAGTAATTGTTGAAGAAGTAGGTGCTGCAACAATCTGCTCAGAAGCTGCTGATGAAGTAAAATTGTTGTGGCTGTTACCTGCATTTGAAGGATTGTCTTTGTGTTCTTCAATAATTGGCAATGGCAATTGTCTTGAAGTTGAACGACTTTCTGTTAGGTTAATAATCGGATGTTCAAGCCGCACATATGAGCTATGATGAATTTCACATTTTCCTTTGAGGTCAATTCAGGAAGGTGTGGCCAGGCCCCCTTCTTTTAAAATAATAATTTATGTGCGCGCCGCACTGGAGGGGACGCAAGTGGCAGATCAGGGGAGAGGGGGTGCGTCCACTCCCTTCCCCTCCCCTCACCGCCCAGGTGGGCGCCCATCAAGAAGGAGTTGAAGCACAGAGGAGAGAGGTGTGTCTGTCCGAGACAACATGGCGGCCTCCATAATGTACAGGCGGCTGTCAACAGGGCTAATGAGCCGGGCTGCGCTGATATGTAACTCCTCTGTCAGGATGAGCTAGAAGTAAACAGGGAGTTTTTGGGGAGTCCCAGGATCCCTGCTAGCATACAGGGGCGATGGGGAACTGACAAGGTAGCTTTATGAAATGAGTCCGGTAAGAGGGTTAAGTGGTACTCTCAGTTAGAACAGCGATCCGTGTGATGGTTGTTCCAGTTTCCCTAGGTAGCATCTGACCACCAGCCTCCCGCCCTCCCCCGTGTCTCCGCTCAGCCTGCGATGGAATGGGTTAGCTGCCCTGCTGTCACAGTCCAGTACTGTGCAATGCAGGGAGTATTCCCCTCTATGTGCCTGCAGCAGGACTTGTCATCCCCAGCCCAGTTCACTCCATGAGTGCAGCACACACAGCAGCACCAGCGTATGTTCTGTGTTGAACTGGGGGGTAAGGCTGCTGCAGTATCAGGTCTTGACACACCAATTTTTTGTGACTCGAATCATTCGAACATCTACAAAATCTTAGTCAATGTGTCGAGACATTCACTCAGTAGCCATCTCTAGAGTACTGATAGCAGCAATGCAAGATGGAGTGCAGCTGCAGGAGTTTAGTAAGTACTAGCTGGTTGCAAAGATAGGTTAGAACTAGAGATGTGCACTTGAAATTTTTCGGGTTTTGTGTTTTGGTTTTGGGTTCGGTTCCGCGGCCGTGTTTTGGGTTCGACCGCGTTTTGGCAAAACCTCACCGAATTTTTTTTGTCGGATTCGGGTGTGTTTTGGATTCGGTTGTTTTTTTCAAAAAACACTAAAAAACAGCTTAAATCATAGAATTTGGGGGTCATTTTGATCCCAAAGTATTATTAACCTCAAAAACCATAATTTCCACTCATTTTCAGTCTATTCTGAATACCTCACACCTCACAATATTATTTTTAGTCCTAAAATTTGCACCGAGGTCGCTGGATGACTAAGCTAAGCGACCCTAGTGGCCGACACAAACACCTGGCCCATCTAGGAGTGGCACTGCAGTGTCACGCAGGATGGCCCTTCCAAAAAACACTCCCCAAACAGCACATGACGCAAAGAAAAAAAGAGGCGCAAAGAGGTAGCTGTGTGAGTAAGATAAGCGACCCTAGTGGCCGACACAAACACCGGGCCCATCTAGGAGTGGCACTGCAGTGTCACGCAGGATGGCCCTTCCAAAAAACACTCCCCAAACAGCACATGACGCAAAGAAAAAAAGAGGCGCAATGAGGTAGCTGTGTGAGTAAGATAAGCGACCCTAGTGGCCGACACAAACACCGGGCCCATCTAGGAGTGGCACTGCAGTGTCACGCAGGATGGCCCTTCCAAAAAACACTCCCCAAACAGCACATGACGCAAAGAAAAAAAGAGGCGCAATGAGGTAGCTGTGTGAGTAAGATAAGCGACCCTAGTGGCCGACACAAACACCGGGCCCATCTAGGAGTGGCACTGCAGTGTCACGCAGGATGGCCCTTCCAAAAAACACTCCCCAAACAGCACATGACGCAAAGAAAAAAAGAGGCGCAATGAGGTAGCTGTGTGAGTAAGATAAGCGACCCTAGTGGCCGACACAAACACCGGGCCCATCTAGGAGTGGCACTGCAGTGTCACGCAGGATGGCCCTTCCAAAAAATACTCCCCAAACAGCACATGACGCAAAGAAAAAAAGAGGCGCAATGAGGTAGCTGTGTGAGTAAGATAAGCGACCCTAGTGGCCGACACAAACACCGGGCCCATCTAGGAGTGGCACTGCAGTGTCACGCAGGATGGCCCTTCCAAAAAACACTCCCCAAACAGCACATGACGCAAAGAAAAATTAAAGAAAAAAGAGGTGCAAGATGGAATTGTCCTTGGGCCCTCCCACCCACCCTTATGTTGTATAAACAGGACATGCACACTTTAACCAACCCATCATTTCAGTGACAGGGTCTGCCACACGACTGTGACTGAAATGACGGGTTGGTTTGGACCCCCACCAAAAAAGAAGCAATTAATCTCTCCTTGCACAAACTGGCTCTACAGAGGCAAGATGTCCACCTCATCATCATCCTCCGATATATCACCGTGTACATCCCCCTCCTCACAGATTATCAATTCGTCCCCACTGGAATCCACCATCTCAGCTCCCTGTGTACTTTGTGGAGGCAATTGCTGCTGGTCAATGTCTCCACGGAGGAATTGATTATAATTCATTTTAATGAACATCATCTTCTCCACATTTTCTGGAAGTAACCTCGTACGCCGATTGCTGACAAGGTGAGCGGCGGCACTAAACACTCTTTCGGAGTACACACTTGTGGGAGGGCAACTTAGGTAGAATAAAGCCAGTTTGTGCAAGGGCCTCCAAATTGCCTCTTTTTCCTGCCAGTATAAGTACGGACTGTGTGACGTGCCTACTTGGATGCGGTCACTCATATAATCCTCCACCATTCTTTCAATGGGGAGAGAATCATATGCAGTGACAGTAGACGACATGTCCGTAATCGTTGACAGGTCCTTCAGTCCGGACCAGATGTCAGCATCAGCAGTCGCTCCAGACTGCCCTGCATCACCGCCAGCGGGTGGGCTCGGAATTCTGAGCCTTTTCCTCGCACCCCCAGTTGCGGGAGAATGTGAAGGAGGAGATGTTGACAGGTCGCGTTCCGCTTGACTTGACAATTTTCTCACCAGCAGGTCTTTGAACCCCAGCAGACTTGTGTCTGCCGGAAAGAGAGATCCAAGGTAGGTTTTAAATCTAGGATCGAGCACGGTGGCCAAAATGTAGTGCTCTGATTTCAACAGATTGACCACCCGTGAATCCTTGTTAAGCGAATTAAGGGCTCCATCCACAAGTCCCACATGCCTAGCGGAATCGCTCCGTGTTAGCTCCTCCTTCAATGTCTCCAGCTTCTTCTGCAAAAGCCTGATGAGGGGAATGACCTGACTCAGGCTGGCAGTGTCTGAACTGACTTCACGTGTGGCAAGTTCAAAGGGCAGCAGAACCTTGCACCACGTTGAAATCATTCTCCACTGCGCTTGAGACAGGTGCATTCCACCTCCTATATCATGCTGAATTGTATAGGCTTGAATGGCCTTTTGCTGCTCCTCCAACCTCTGAAGCATATATAGGGTTGAATTCCACCTCGTTACCACTTCTTGCTTCAGATGATGGCAGGGCAGGTTCAGGCGTTTTTGGTGTTGCTCCAGTCTTCTGTACGTGGTGCCTGTACGCCGAAAGTGTCCCGCAATTCTTCTGGCCACCGACAGCATCTCTTGCACGCCCCTGTCGTTTTTTAAAAAATTCTGCACCACCAAATTCAAGGTATGTGCAAAACATGGGACGTGCTGGAATTTGCCCAGATTTAATGCGCACACAATATTGCTGGCGTTGTCCGATGCCACAAATCCACAGGAGAGTCCAATTGGGGTAAGCCATTCCGCGATGATCTTCCTCAGTTGCCGTAAGAGGTTTTCAGCTGTGTGCGTATTCTGGAAACCGGTGATACAAAGCGTAGCCTGCCTAGGAAAGAGTTGGCGTTTGCGAGATGCTGCTACTGGTGCCGCCGCTGCTGTTCTTGCGGCGGGAGTCCATACATCTACCCAGTGGGCTGTCACAGTCATATAGTCCTGACCCTGCCCTGCTCCACTTGTCCACATGTCCGTGGTTAAGTGGACATTGGGTACAGCTGCATTTTTTAGGACACTGGTGACTCTTTTTCTGAGGTCTGTGTACATTTTCGGTATCGCCTGCCTAGAGAAATGGAACCTAGATGGTATTTGGTACCGGGGACACAGTACCTCCAACAAGTCTCTAGTTGGCTCTGCAGTAATGATGGATACCGGAACCACGTTTCTCACCACCCAGGATGCCAAGGCCTCAGTTATCCGCTTTGCAGCAGGATGACTGCTGTGATATTTCATCTTCCTCGCAAAGGACTGGTGGACAGTCAATTGCTTGGTGGAAGTAGTAAAAGTGGGCTTACGAGTACGACTTCCCCTCTGGGATGACCATCGACTCCCAGCAGCAACAACAGCAGCGCCAGCAGCAGTAGGCGTTACACGCATGGATGCATCGGAGGAATCCCAGGCAGGAGAGGACTCGTCAGAATTGCCAGTGACATGGCCTGCAGGACTATTGGCATTCCTGGGGAAGGAGGAAATTGACACTGAGGGAGTTGGTGGGGTGGTTTGCGTGAGCTTGGTTACAAGAGGAAGGGATTTACTGGTCAGTGGACTGCTTCCGCTGTCGCCCAAAGTTTTTGAACTTGTCACTGACTTATTATGAATGCGCTGCAGGTGACGTATAAGGGAGGATGTTCCGAGGTGGTTAACGTCCTTACCCCTACTTATTACAGCTTGACAAAGGCAACACACGGCTTGACAAATGTTGTCCGCATTTCTGTTGAAATACTTCCACACCGAAGAGCTGATTTTTTTGGTATTTTCACCAGGCATGTCAACGGCCATATTCCTCCCACGGACAACAGGTGTCTCCCCGGGTGCCTGACTTAAACAAACCACCTCACCATCAGAATCCTCCTTGTCAGCACGAGGTGGAAGTGGATCTTGATCTTTCCCTAATTTTGGAACCTCAACATTTTTGTTCTCCATATTTTAATAGGCACAACTAAAAGACACCTCAGGTAAACAATGGAGATGGATGGATACTAGTATACTTATGGATGGACTGCCGAGTGCCGACACAGAGGTAGCTACAGCCGTGGACTACCGTACTGTGTCTGCTGCTAATATAGACTGGATGATAATGAGATGAAATCAATATATATGTATATATAATATCACTAGTACTGCAGCCGGACAGGTATATATATTTATTATGTAATGACTTATGACGGACCTGCTGGACACTGTCAGCTCAGCAGCACCGCAGACTGCTACAGTAAGCTACTATAGTAGTATGTATAAAGAAGAAAAAAAAAAACCACGGGTAGGTGGTATACAATTATGGATGGACTGCCGAGTGCCGACACAGAGGTAGCTACAGCCGTGGACTAACGTACTGTGTCTGCTGATAATATAGACTGGATGATAATGAGATGAAATCAATATATATGTATATATAATATCACTAGTACTGCAGCCGGACAGGTATATATATTTATTATGTAATGACTGATGACGGACCTGCTGGACACTGTCAGCTCAGCAGCACCGCAGACTGCTACAGTAAGCTACTATAGTAGTATGTATAAAGAAGAAAGAAAAAAAAAAAACCACGGGTAGGTGGTATACAATTATGGATGGACTGCCGAGTGCCGACACAGAGGTAGCTACAGCCGTGGACTAACGTACTGTGTCTGCTGATAATATAGACTGGATGATAATGAGATGAAATCAATATATATATATATATATATAATTATATAATATCACTAGTACTGCAGCCGGACAGGTATATATATTTATTATGTATTGACTGATGACGGACCTGCTGGACACTGTCAGCTCAGCAGCACCGCAGACTGCTACAGTAAGCTACTATAGTAGTATGTATAAAGAAGAAAGAAAAAAAAAAAAAACACGGGTAGGTGCTAGGTAGTATACAATATTATATATATATTATATACAATTATATATATATATATATATTAAACTCATAAACTGGTGGTGATTATTAAACTGGTGGTCAGGTCACTGGTCACACTATCAGCAACTTGCAAGTAGTACTCCTGAGTCCTAAGCAGACAATCACAATATATATTATACTGGTGGTCAGTGTGGTCACAAACAATGGCAGTGTGGCACTCTGGCAGCAAAAGTGTGCACTGTACGTTATATGTACTCCTGAGTCCTGAGTCCTGCTCTCAGACTCTAACTGCTCCCCACTGTCAGTGTCTCCCCCACAAGTCAGATAATACAGTCACACTATCTCTATCACTTCAGCAAGTACTAGTAGTAGTAGTACTCCTCCTAATGCTCCCCAAAATTACTACTGTGTCTCTCTCTGTCTCACTCTCTTCTCGAATCTCTATAAACGGAGAGGACGCCAGCCACGTCCTCTCCCTATGAATCTCAATGCACGTGTGAAAATGGCGGCGACGCGCGGCTCCTTATATAGAATCCGAGTCTCGCGATAGAATCCGAGCCTCGCGAGAATCCGACAGCGTGATGATGACGTTCGGGTGCGCTCGGGTTAACCGAGCAAGGCGGGAAGATCCGAGTCGCTCGGACCCGTGTAAAAAAACCTGAAGTTCGGGCGGGTTCGGATTCCGAGGAACCGAACCCGCTCATCTCTAGTTAGAACCTGTAAATCACTGGATGATTGGTAGAGGGGATGTCATCTGATCTGTGGAAATATGGCAGCACCCAATGCAGGAAGATGGCGGGAAGGCATTGGAGTATCCGCATGGTGACTTGGGGTGTTGCTGCCGACACAGGGACAGATAGGATTGTGGCCAGGATGCTGCTCATATGCATGCAACATATAATTTTAATCAGCAAGATCTGCTTGTACGTCCTATTGCATCACATGGTGAATAAAACTAATTTTCCTGGGGAAAATGTTCAAAAATGACAAGGTTTTTTTTTGTTTGATTTTAAGGTTAGGAATGGATAGATTTTTAGAAAAAATGCACAATAAAACATGGAGTGCAGCTACACAATGTGCAAAAGAGTGCACATCCCATATACACTCATAAGGCAATAATGAAAAATATTTGCACAGAAATCTGACCACTCTCCAAGTAACAAATTCAATTTATATTCAGAACACCAATCTTCCTAATGAAACACCAGTGTGTATCACTCAGTAGTAGGATATTCACAATAATCACCATATAAAGTATGGAGTCCTCCACTGGCGGATGCTGCCTATGGGCTGCAGCCTGCTCCACCAGGTAAAATCCGACAGCGTCAGTGAAGCCGGATGCAGTCCGTAAGACTGCACTGGATTCACTGTAACTGGCAGTGACTTCCTATTGGAAGTCCTACCTGCCAGTAGAGATGTGCACCGGAAATTTTTCGGGTTTTGTGTTTTGGTTTTGGGTTCGGTTCCGCGGCCGTGTTTTGGGTTCGAACACGTTTTGGCAAAACCTCACCGAATTTTTTTTGTCGGATTCGGGTGTGTTTTGGATTCGGGTGTTTTTTTCAAAAAACCCTAAAAAACAGCTTAAATCATAGAATTTGGGGGTCATTTTGATCCCAAAGTATTATTAACCTCAATAACCATAATTTCCACTCATTTTCAGTCTATTTTGAACACCTCACAATATTATTTTTAGTCCTAAAATTTGCACCGAGGTCGCTGGATGGCTAAGCTAAGCGACCCAAGTGGCCGACACAAACACCTGGCCCATCTAGGAGTGGCACTGCAGTGTCACGCAGGATGGCCCTTCCAAAAAATACTCCCCAAACAGCACATGACGCAAAGAAGAAAAAAAAGAGGCGCAATGAGGTAGCTGTGTGAGTAAGCTAAGCGACCCTAGTGGCCGACACAAACACCTGGCCCATCTAGGAGTGGCACTGCAGTGTCACGCAGGATGGCCCTTCCAAAAAACACTCCCCAAACAGCACATGCCGCAAAGAAGAAAAAAAAGAGGCGCAATGAGGTAGCTGTGAGACTAAGCTCAGCGACCCAAGTGGCCGACACAAACACCTGGCCCATCTAGGAGTGGCACTGCAGTGTCACGCAGGATGGCCCTTCCAAAAAACACTCCCCAAACAGCACATGACGCAAAGAAGAAAAAAAAGAGGCGCAATGAGGTAGCTGTGTGACTAAGCTCAGCGACCCAAGTGGCCGACACAAACACCTGGCCCATCTAGGAGTGGCACTGCAGTGTCACGCAGGATGGCCCTTCCAAAAAATACTCCCCAAACAGCACATGACGCAAAGAAGAAAAAAAAGAGGCGCAATGAGGTAGCTGTGTGAGTAAGCTAAGCGACCCAAGTGGCCGACACAAACACCTGGCCCATCTAGGAGTGGCACTGCAGTGTCACGCAGGATGGCCCTTCCAAAAAACACTCCCCAAACAGCACATGACGCAAAGAAAAATTAAAGAAAAAAGAGGTGCAAGATGGAATTGTCCTTGGGCCCTCCCACCCACCCTTATGTTGTATAAACAGGACATGCACACTTTAACCAACCCATCATTTCAGTGACAGGGTCTGCCACACGACTGTGACTGAAATGACGGGTTGGTTTGGACCCCCACCAAAAAAGAAGCAATTAATCTCTCCTTGCACAAACTGGCTCTACAGAAGCAAGATGTCCACCTCATCATCATCCTCCGATTCATCACCGTGTACATCCCCCTCCTCACAGATTATCAATTCGTCCCCACTGGAATCCACCATCTCAGCTCCCTGTGTACTTTGTGGAGGCAATTGCTGCTGGTCAATGTCTCCACGGAGGAATTGATTATAATTCATTTTAATGAACATCATCTTCTCCACATTTTCTGGAAGTAACCTCGTACGCCGATTGCTGACAAGGTGAGCGGCGGCACTAAACACTCTTTCGGAGTACACACTTGTGGGAGGGCAACTTAGGTAGAATAAAGCCAGTTTCTGCAAGGGCCTCCAAATTGCCTCTTTTTCCTGCCAGTATACGTACGGACTGTCTGACGTGCCTACTTGGATGCGGTCACTCATATAATCCTCCACCATTCTTTCAATGGTGAGAGAATCATATGCAGTGACAGTAGACGACATGTCCGTAATCGTTGGCAGGTCCTTCAGTCCGGACCAGATGTCAGCATCAGCAGTCGCTCCAGACTGCCCTGCATCACCGCCAGCGGGTGGGCTCGGAATTCTGAGCCTTGTCCTCGCACCCCCAATTGCGGGAGAATGTGAAGGAGGAGCTGTTGACCGATCAAGTTCCACTTGACTTGATAATTTTCCCACCAGCAGGTCTTTGAACCCCTGCAGACTTGTGTCTGCCGGAAAGAGAGATCCAACGTAGGTTTTAAATCTAGGATCGAGCACGGTGGCCAAAATGTAGTGCTCTGATTTCAACAGATTGACCACCCGTGAATCCTGGTTAAGCGAATGAAGGGCTCCATCCACAAGTCCCACATGCCTAGCGGAATCGCTCTTTCTTAGCTCCTCCTTCAATGTCTCCAGCCTCTTCTGCAAAAGCCTGATGAGGGGAATGACCTGACTCAGGCTGGCAGTGTCTGAACTGACTTCACGTGTGGCAAGTTCAAAAGGTTGCAGAACCTTGCACAACGTTGAAATCATTCTCCACTGCGCTTGAGACAGGTGCATTCCACCTCCTTTGCCTATATCGTGGCCAGATGTATAGGCTTGAATGGCCTTTTGCTGCTCCTCCAACCTCTGAAGCATATAGAGGGTTGAATTCCACCTCGTTACCACCTCTTGCTTCAGATGATGGCAGGGCAGGTTCAGGCGTTTTTGGTGTTGCTCCAGTCTTCTGTACGTGGTGCCTGTACGCCGAAAGTGTCCCGCAATTCTTCTGGCCACCGACAGCATCTCTTGCACGCCCCTCTCGTTTTTTAAATAATTCTGCACCACCAAATTCAAGGTATGTGCAAAACATGGGACGTGCTGGAATTTGCCCAGATATAATGCACGCACAATATTGCTGGCGTTGTCCGATGCCACAAATCCACAGGAGAGTCCAATTGGGGTAAGCCATTCTGCGATGATATTCCTCAGTTGCCGTAAGAGGTTTTCAGCTGTGTGCGTATTCTGGAAAGCGGTGATACAAAGCGTAGCCTGCCTAGGAAAGAGTTGGCGTTTGTGAGATGCTGCTACTGGTGCCGCCGCTGCTGTTCTTGCGGCGGGAGTCAATACATCTACCCAGTGGGCTGTCACAGTCATATAGTCCTGAGTCTGCCCTGCTCCACTTGTCCACATGTCCGTGGTTAAGTGGACATTGGGTACAACTGCATTTTTTAGGACACTGGTGAGTCTTTTTTGAGGTTTGTGTACATTTTCGGTATCGCCTGCCTAGAGAAATGGAACCTAGATGGTATTTGGTACCGGGGACACAGTACCTCAAACAAGTCTCTAGTTGGCTCTGCAGTAATGATGGATACCGGAACCACGTTTCTCACCACCCAGGATGCCAAGGCCTCAGTTATCCGCTTTGCAGCAGGATGACTGCTGTGATATTTCATCTTCCTCGCAAAGGACTGTTGGACAGTCAATTGCTTGGTGGAAGTAGTAAAAGTGGTCTTACGACTTCCCCTCTGGGATGACCATCGACTCCCAGCAGCAACAACAGCAGCGCCAGCAGCAGTAGGCGTTACACTCAAGCATGCATCGGAGGAATCCCAGGCAGGAGAGGACTCGTCAGAATTGCCAGTGACATGGCCTGCAGGACTATTGGCATTCCTGGGGAAGGAGGAAATTGACACTGAGGGAGTTGGTGGGGTGGTTTGCGTGAGCTTGGTTACAAGAGGAAGGGATTTACTGGTCAGTGGACTGCTTCCGCTGTCGCCCAAAGTTTTTGAACTTGTCACTGACTTATGATGAATGCGCTGCAGGTGACGTATAAGGGAGGATGTTCCGAGGTGGTTAACGTCCTTACCCCTACTTATTACAGCTTGACAAAGGCAACACACGGCTTGACACCTGTTGTCCGCATTTCTGTTGAAATACTTCCACACCGAAGAGCTGATTTATTTGGTATTTTCACCAGGCATGTCAATGGCCATATTCCTCCCACGGACAACAGGTGTCTCCCTGGGTGCCTGACTTAAACAAACCACCTCACCATCAGAATCCTCCTTGTCAATTTCCTCCCCAGCGCCAGCAACACCCATATCCTCCTCATCCTGGTGTACTTCAACACTGACATCTTAAATCTGACTATCAGGAACTGGACTGCGGGTGCTCCTTCCAGCACTTGCAGGGGGCGTGCAAATGGTGGAAGGCGCATGCTCTTCACGTCCAGTGTTGGGAAGGTCAGGCATCGCAACCGACACAATTAGACTCTCCTTGTGGATTTGTGATTTCGAAGAATGCTCAGTTCTTTGCTGTGCTTTTGCCAGCTTAAGTCTTTTCATTTTTCTAGCGAGAGGCTGAGTGCTTCCATCCTCATGTGAAGCTGAACCACTAGCCATGAACATAGGCCAGGGCCTCAGCCGTTCCTTGCCACTCCGTGTGGTAAATGGCATATTGGCAAGTTTACGCTTCTCCTCCGACGATTTTATTTTAGATTTTTGAGTCCTTTTTTTACTGATATTTTGTGTTTTGGATTTTACATGCTCTGTACTATGACATTGGGCATCGGCCTTGGCAGACGACGTTGATGGAATTTCATCGTCTCGGCCATGACTAGTGGCAGCAGCTTCAGCACGAGGTGGAAGTGGATCTTGATCTTTCCCTATTTTTGGAAACTCAACATTTTTGTTCTCCATATTTTAATAGGCACAACTAAAAGGCACCTCAGGTAAACAATGGAGATGGATGGATACTAGTATACTTATGGATGACGAGTGACTGACGACACAGAGGTAGCTACAGCCGTGGACTACCGTACTGCGTCTGCTAGTATAGAGATGATAATGATATAAAAAATATATATATATCACTACTGCAGGTATATATAATATATAATGACGGACCTGCTGGACGCTGTCAGCAGACTGCTGAACTACTAGTATGAAGAAGATAGAAAAAAAAAACCCCCACCACAGGTAGGTATACAATTATGGACGAGCACTGACGACACAGAGGTAGCCACAGCCGTGGACTACCGTACTGCGTCTGCTAGTATAGAGATGATAATGATATAAAAAATATATATATATCACTACTGCAGGTATATATAATATATAATGACGGACCTGCTGGACGCTGTCAGCAGACTGCTGAACTACTAGTATGAAGAAGATAGAAAAAGAAAAACCCCACCACAGGTAGGTATACAATTATGGACGAGCACTGACTACACAGAGGTAGCCACAGCCGTGGACTACCGTACTGCGTCTGCTAATATAGAGATGATAATGATATAAAAAATATATATATATCACTACTGCAGGTATATATAATATATAATGACGGACCTGCTGGACGCTGTCAGCAGACTGCTGAACTACTAGTATGAAGAAGATAGAAAAAAAAACCCACCACAGGTAGGTATACAATTATGGACGAGCACTGACGACACAGAGGTAGCCACAGCCGTGGACTACCGTACTGCGTCTGCTAGTATAGAGATGATAATGATATAAAAAATATATATATATCACTACTGCAGGTATATATAATATATAATGACGGACCTGCTGGACGCTGTCAGCAGACTGCTGAACTACTAGTATGAAGAAGATAGAAAAAAAAAACCCCACCACAGGTAGGTATACAATTATGGACGAGCACTGACTATACAGAGGTAGCCACAGCCGTGGACTACCGTACTGCGTCTGCTAATATAGAGATGATAATGATATAAAAAATATATATATATCACTACTGCAGGTATATATAATATATAATGACGGACCTGCTGGACGCTGTCAGCAGACTGCTGAACTACTAGTATGAAGAAGATAGAAAAAAAAAAACCCACCACAGGTAGGTATACAATTATGGATGAGCACTGACGACACAGAGGTAGCCACAGCCGTGGACTACCGTACTGCGTCTGCTAGTATAGAGATGATAATGATATAAAAAATATATATATATCACTACTGCAGGTATATATAATATATAATGACGGACCTGCTGGACGCTGTCAGCAGACTGCTGAACTACTAGTATGAAGAAGATAGAAAAAAAAAACCCCACCACAGGTAGGTATACAATTATGGACGAGCACTGACTACACAGAGGTAGCCACAGCCGTGGACTACCGTACTGCGTCTGTTAATATAGAGATGATAATGATATAAAAAATATATATATATATCACTACTGCAGGTATATATAATATATAATGACGGACCTGCTGGACGCTGTCAGCAGACTGCTGAACTACTAGTATGAAGAAGATAGAAAAAAAAAACCCCACCACAGGTAGGTATACAATTATGGACGAGCACTGACTACACAGAGGTAGCCACAGCCGTGGACTACCGTACTGCGTCTGCTAGTATAGAGATGATAATGATATAAAAAATATATATATATCACTACTGCAGGTATATATAATATATAATGACGGACCTGCTGGACGCTGTCAGCAGACTGCTGAACTACTAGTATGAAGAAGATAGAAAAAAAAACCCCACCACAGGTAGGTATACAATTATGGACGAGCACTGACGACACAGAGGTAGCCACAGCTGTGGACTACCGTACTGCGTCTGCTAGTATAGAGATGATAATGATATAAAATATATATATATATCACTACTGCAGGTATATATAATATATAATGACGGACCTGCTGGACGCTGTCAGCAGACTGCTGAACTACTAGTATGAAGAAGATAGAAAAAAAAAAACCCCACCACAGGTAGGTATACAATTATGGACGAGCACTGACGACACAGAGGTAGCCACAGCCGTGGACTACCGTACTGCGTCTGGTAGTATAGAGATGATAATGATATAAAAAATATATATATATCACTACTGCAGGTATATATAATATATAATGACGGACCTGCTGGACGCTGTCAGCAGACTGCTGAACTACTAGTATGAAGAAGATAGAAAAAAAAAACCCCACCACAGGTAGGTATACAATTATGGACGAGCACTGACGACACAGAGGTAGCCACAGCCGTGGACTACCGTACTGCGTCTGCTAATATAGAGATGATAATGATATAAAATATATATATATATATCACTACTGCAGGTATATATAATATATAATGACGGACCTGCTGGACGCTGTCAGCAGACTGCTGAACTACTAGTATGAAGAAGATAGAAAAAAAAAACACCCACCACAGGTAGGTATACAATTATGGACGAGCACTGACGACACAGAGGTAGCTACAGCCGTGGACTACCGTACTGCGTCTGCTAATATAGAGATGATAAAGATGATAGAGATGAACAAAAAAAATATAACACTACTGCAGGTATATATTTATATAATATAATGAATGACGGACCTGCTGGACACTGTCAGCAGAATGCGTTTATAGAATAAATAAAAAAAACACCACAGGAGTGTTTGTTTAACTTTTTCAGGCAGGCAATATACTGGTGGTCAGTGGTCACACTGGCAGCAAAAGTGTGCACTGTACTCCTGCTATAACTGCTCCCCAGTCTCCCCCACAATTAAGCTGTGTGAGCAGCACTGGCAGTGAGCACTCAGCACTGTCAGATATAATACATACATAGATGATATATTATCATTATCATATTATCATGCAGCACACTGAGGCTGAGCACAGATATGGTATGTGACTGTGTATCGTTTTTTTTTCAGGCAGAGAACCGATTAAAATTAAACTGGTGGTCACACTATCAGCAAAACTCTGCTGCACTGTACTGAGTACTCATCCTAATGCTCCCCAAATTAGTAAATCAACTCAAGTGTCTCTGACTCTCTAATCTAATCTAAACGGAGAGGACGCCAGCCATGTCCTCTCCCTATCAATCTCAATGCACGTGTGAAAATGGCGGCGACGCACGGCTCCTTATATAGAATCCGAGTCTCGCGAGAATACGACAGCGGGATGATGACGTTCGGGCGCGCTCGGGTTAACCGAGCAAGGCGGGAGGATCCGAGTCTGCTCGGACCCGTGCAAAAAAGGCTGAAGTTCGGGGGGGTTCGGATTCCGAGGAACCGAACCCGCTCATCTCTACCTGCCAGTCACCTGCAGGATAGGCAGTCCCATTGTGAGGTGTATTCTCCCCCTGGGACTGCCAGACCAGGATGCGATAAGCAGAGAGCTGGCTTCCTATTGGATGCCACTTGCTACCTCATCTTCAGCCCTACCCGGCTTCTATGAGCTACAGTTGATGCAGCCCAATGAAGCCGGGGGTGTGCGCATGCGCACATAAGCCACGCTTGTGCAGGTCCCGGTGCCTGCCAGATCCATTGCCTTGGGTTGGTGGTCCAGGATCCAAACAATGATTTATGATCAATACAATAGGCAAAACAAGTGCAGGTGGCTGACAAACATTAATATGTGGACAATTAGAACCACAGCTATGTCCACAACCACGTAACTGACCCTAGGGATGGCATATAAACACAATTTACTTAATTTAATATATTTTTTTAATTTATCAATAAGAAACTTTTGGACTAGGGGTGCCTTGAAAAAATTCTGATACTCTAGGGCGCTGTGATTCAAGAAAGTTTGGGAACCACTGTTCTATTCTTCTTGCACTCTCCCGGGGCCTACTAGTTTATGTATGACTCCTGCGCTTGGGGTTGGACTTCTATGCTATCTTATCTAATGCAGAGTTTAGTCCAGAGGTTCTCATACACTGTCCTCAAGGCTCCCCAGTGGTTCTCATTTTATGTTGTTCCGTGCTTGGCCATATGTGACTTAATTAGCACCTCAGTCAATTTGATTTAACCATCTGTGCTAAGCCATGGATATACCTAAAACCAGCACCGTTGGGGTGCCTTGAGGAACATGTTTGAGAACCTCTGGTTTAGTCTGTACTTTAATATACTGTAATGCCATCAGTGACATGTGGAGGGGTAAGGCAGGTGAGGCAGAGCCTTTCCTGTCATACTAACATTTGCGCCAGAGTTCTGACTGTATAAAATATATGAAAAATACAAAGAATATGTTTGAAATATCTTCTTTGTATTATTCTAATCATTTTATAGCCAAAACTCTGGAGTATAAAAGTCTATGGCAGGCATTGTTGCAAATATGGCGGTACTGCGTACCGGTAAGAAATTGTCAGCCAGTGCGCAGTACTGCCGACCGACCCCATGCTTGAAGCTACTGCTGTGCTTTCTTTGATGCTGGGAAGGAGAGGGCAGTGTCTCTCAAATGAGGTGCCGGTTCGAGAGCCAATCAGAGCTCGTGGACCGGCAGCCAATCAGGAGCCATAGCTGCTGGTCTGCGAGCTCTCATTGGCTCACAAACCGGTGCCTCATTTGAGAGACATGCCGCGGCCGGAGAGTAGACTGGATGATCACTGAGGGAGGGACACAGGAGAGACACGCTGCCCTCTACTTCCCGGCATCAAAGACATCACAGTAGTGGGGAGCAGGGGTGGGTAAGGTTGGGGAGGAGAGGAATCATGTGTACCTGGCACTATGGGGGCATATCTGGCACTGTGGGGAATATGTGTATCTGGCACTGTGGGGGCATATCTGGCACTATGGGGGCATCTCTGGCACTATGGGTGCATATGTGTATCTGGCACTGTGGATACAGGGGGTAATTCAGATCTATGCTGCTGTGCATTTTCGCACAGCGAGTGATCAGGTCCAAACTGCGCATGTGTATGCACCGCAATGCGCAGGCGCATCGGACAGTTACAACGGGCATCATCGGTCAGCAACGGGATGGTGCAGCAGATCCATTTGCACGGGCGTACGCAAGGTGATTTACAGGGAGTGGCCGGAAAAACGCAGGCGTCTCGAAGCATTTTGAGGGATGGTATCTGACGTCAGCTCCGACCCCGATCAGCAGGATTCAATCGCACTGGAATAGTAAGTCCTGGGCTGTGCAGAGACTGCACAAACTGATTTTTAGCAGCTTTGCTTACACAGAGGAACGCACACTTGCACAGCAAAAATACACTCCCCCTGTAGGCAGCAACTATCTGATTGCAGGACAGCAAAAAATGCAGCCCAACGATCAGATCTGAATTACCCCCAAAGTACAGTGGCTTGGGACTGCTAGAGACATCTGGTCAGTGGTTAATCCAGCAAACGAATAACTACGACTTGATTTTTTTAAATTAACTCTGTGAACCCCAAACATTATTTTTTGTACATTATTTGTACAGTAGTTTTGGTTGAAGGATTTGGTTTTTATCAGGAAAGGAAAAATGACACAACAGTATTGCTCATCCTCTTCTTTGTACTAACGAAAACATTATTATCCGGCTTAGCTCCACTTAAAATGTTGGATATCACATTGTAAATTGTAATTGTGTTGAATATTTGGAGTTATTACTCCTATTATAAAACATAGCAGTTGAATAAATGAAACTGAGGGGGAAAAAATTGCAGTTTTTAGTACTGGGAAAATAAAATTAAAATTTTTGCTTTAAATAATGTATTACCACCCTAATTTATATTAAACTCAATATATATGCAGTTCAAATGACAGTACTATTGTTTTTCATTCCTTAGAACCTATATCTAATGGAACAGAATGTGCAGGAATTGATGTACTTGCAGTGGATATTAGTCACAGTATACAATTGCTTAGCAACGGAAAGCAGAACCAGAATTCCCACAGAGTGAAAGCCTGATTTTCATGCAGACCACGCCAAATGCATAAAAATTCTATTGAGGAATCCCCAAGATTGTATGCCTTATACTAGAAACAATTATGGAAAATGATTCATCAGTCATTGCTACTGACCTGAATGGTGAGATAATCAGCTAGAATCTGAATCGGATGGTAGTCGTCAGACAAGCCATTCACTATGGGAATAGTTGCTTCATTTGCCAATAACTCCAGGTCTGACTGGTGATAAACTCGTGCTAGAACAGCATCTGTCATTCCAGACAGCACCCTAACAGCAAGATGACAAAATAAATGTAAGATCAAAAAGCAAAACATGTATTATGTGTCAATTGCAACAGTTAGGGGAAGATGTATTATAGTGGCACTTATCATACCGCTATAGATATTCCTGCTTTGCCTCTTATCTTATTGAGGGGAAGCAGTAGGCAATAATTCCAGGCTGTATTAACATCTCAGCCACTGGAGCATAGGTGTGCGCAGCGTATTTTATTAGGGTACGCACCGATGGAAGGGCATGTCTAGCACCACCTTTTGGGCGTGTCCAGCTCCATCCCCTCCCCATTTATATAATATTTATATCTTCATACAAATATGTATAGGTCCCATAATATGTCCTCACTAATTCATAAGCCCTTACTGTAGTTCAAGCAGTAGCGGATTTACTGCTATGCGGCCAAATTGGTCGCTTAGGACCTGGCGGGTCCCAGGGGCCTGCCAACAGGGTTAATCTGTGAGAGGGCACTGTTACTGGTGCCATACAGTCCGGGCTATCGGGAGCTGTAGTTTATTTTAAATTTTAATGAACAGTGTAATGTGGAGCAGTGACGGACTGTCCGGCGATATCTGCTGCCCCAGCGGCCTCCTGCCCATTCCCGGGACCTCCTGTCCTGCCTCCCAATCCCGGTGACTACTGTGACACTGGTGGGCGGTGGTGCTCCAGGTGGCTCACTTGGCAGCCAGCTTCCGCTACCGGCTCCAGATTACAAGGGCAGGGGTAAGGGGCACAACTACTGTGAGCATTAAGTGTTTAAGGGGCATAACTACAGTGGGCATTTTGAGTACAAGTGCACAACTATAGTGGGCATTGTGTGTATAAGCGGCACAACTACATTGAGCATTATGTGTGTAAGGTTCATAACTACTGTGGGCATTATGTGTATAAGGAGCATAACTAAAGTGGGCATTATGTGTGTAAGTGGCATAATTACTGTGGGCATTATGTGTATAAATGGTACAACTACAGAGGGCATTATGTGTGTAATTGGTGTAACTACATTGGGCATTATGTGTGTAAGGAGCATAAGTACTGTGATGTGTAAATACCAAATTGCTTTCTAACAAATATTTAAAATGCCCGCTCTAATATATACTGTAGACGCCAGGCGCATCTTATTACCATATACGATAAAAGTGCGCTGTAACACTGCATCCCATAAGAGAAAACAATACACCCACACATTATCTGAGTTCCAAAGCTCATTGATGTATATATGTTATTAAAAGGATATGTATTCAATATATCACAATGTACAGTATATATATAGTTGCATGGTTACAATTTATACAGTAAGCAGTTAATACAAACTAAATCAAATACATACAGATACAGGCCAGCAAATACATCACCATCATATTTTTCATATAAAGTCTTCCCTCCATCTCTCACTCTCTCTCTCTGTGTAAAATCATGTAGGCACTGGTCTGGCAGCACCTCCATCATCGTCTGGGACTAAAACAGCAACTAACTCTCCTTGTCCTAAAAACTGCCTATATCACTCAGTGGGAGTTTTCAGTCTGTTGATTTCAGTCTCCTTCTATTGGTCCAGAGGCCAGACCTCTCAAGAACTCAACGGCTCATTGGTCAGAGTGAGGGCTTTTGTCCTGTGTTGCTGGCACATGTGTCTGCCCCCAGGACCATGCTGTGGAACTAGTTTCAAGTCTTCAAAAGATCTTTTGTTCACTTTAGAATTTTGGCTCATATTCCTTCATTTAATCATATCTACTTGTTGCAATGAGCTACAACTTAATAACAAGTATCCAATTGATATACACATTAATCTGGTTGCTTTAATACCAAATATGACATGTCTATCTTGCTCTGCTCCAATAATACACATACATGACGTTACTCCATTTTATAATTTTAAATCATTATGATGTCTAGCGTTGATATTATTATAATTATGTGCTGTATGAAATATGTGTCGAATCCATCTCTGTGGCATGTCCGTGTAAATGCGTATCTTACCATATATTGCTGTGCTCGCTGCGCGTATTTGCAAGCATACCGACTCATAATGTGTGGAGTCTGTATGTTCTCTCTATGTAATATTTTTGACTTCGACAGTCCACCCTTTGGCATCGACAGTTCACCCTTTGGCAGTAAACAATAACTGCCATCAATTATTAACATAAGAAAAAAATATTTCAGACAATAATCGGTGACCTAGACACAAGTATGTATTCATTTCGCAAATCAGATGTTTGACCATATTTGGGGAAGGCAAGGAGGAGGACGAGACATCCTCTATATGCACTCGGCGGTCACGGGACCACTGGTTGGGTGTGGGACAACATTCAACCTATAGAGTATGCTGGGACAGTGTTTTGGCCTATAACGTCTGATTTGGACGAACACTTCACACGTACATGTACCTACGTCTTTGTACACTGATGTTCGGATTCGATTGAGGTTCTGCTGGGTAGATGAAGAAGACACAAACAAATCGTGAAAGTGACATATAAAAGTTTCATGATCTACATATTCCTATCATTATCTGAACATTGTTTCCATTTCTGGAACGTATGCTAGGTCTGTTTAATAATTGAACAAGGGTTATAAGTAGTGTCCTTCCTAGATAACATAAACCTTCGGAGTTCGGGGAGAGCCACTCATAAACCTTTCTTCCACATATATTAATGAGCTCTTTATCTGCTATGTGTGAATAGCCATTGTCTGATTGTTCCTGATTACCTCCCAATTTCCTGAAATTGGTGAGATTTAAACATACCAAGGATTTATCTATGGTACTGGTGGATCTTAAGGTTAGGAGGTCTAGTTATATTATACTCTTTGTCCACCAGTCCTCTCCACCTTCCGTGTAATTCAAGTACCTCAGCTAACTC
This sequence comes from Pseudophryne corroboree, assembly GCF_028390025.1. Classification (NCBI taxonomy): domain Eukaryota; kingdom Metazoa; phylum Chordata; class Amphibia; order Anura; family Myobatrachidae; genus Pseudophryne; species Pseudophryne corroboree. Next base: position 791,021,345 of record NC_086445.1, on the reverse strand, counting down.
TAAAAAAAAAAAAAAAAATATGGCACTAATTCTGCATCTTTTCGTCTTAGAGGTACCTGTGAGCACATCCAACATTCCGTTTGGTTTAAGTAATCACTCAAGGGATGTCTGTCACCTTATTGCTAGAGACTGACATCTCTGGATGCTCTCATCTTCAAATATGGTGTCACAATAACTACAAAATACAGTATTCCTCAGACAATAGACTATCACGTTACCTTCGAACTCCGTAACTACTAGACCTTTGATTTTCTCTGGCTTTAACAAACTGATCGGCTAATCCTGGGATCCTATAAGGAAATCACTCCTTCCTCCAGAACCAGTTCCAGTCCCACACTCGACTCCTCATAAAAAAACCTTGCAAAAAATGGAATGTCCTGAAAAAAAAATGTTCGTCAGCGGGAAAGAGAGAAAAGAGAAATAGAACAAAACAACTCTTGTCCATAGCAAATCAATTACAATGACTGGTCTTTCTGTGATCCTTTAGCATGCTCAGGTAGTGTTCAACAGTGCCGCCTCTCAGTCTTCACGGAACAGACTCTCTGGTGATACTTTTGCGATCTCACTCCATTTACGAGTTCCTTCCAGACTACCGACTTTCCTGCAATGGGAATCGTGGACCCAAGTCTCTCTCTCGGCTACTTTCACTGGGATAGTGCTGTCAACAAAACTTGGTACAGTCCTTCCCACCTGTCTATTAGGCAACCTGAGCATAAGAACAATCACACAGTCTCTTGGTTCACAATCAAGACAGTTAGTATTTGGCATACCAGCAATCAACAGTTTCAAGTTCTTTTGTCAAGTTCTCAAATACTGGCTCATCTCAATAAGGTACTGTACTGTCACCTCATTGGTGTATTTATGATCATTGTGCGGATCAATCATGACATGAGGTTGCCTTCCAAAAAAACAAAAAGACACAAATACCAAAACAAAAACAAAAAACAAATTTCGAAGAGGGTGATTCGTTAAGTGAAGATCTGGGAGTGGTTCCGATGCTACATAATACTAGTGGCAGTATCTATGATCATAATAGTCCAATTTCAAGCTTTGCTCCTACTTCTAGGGGTACCATTATCAACACACAAATTTCTGCGCAATTTTTCTTTGCGATAAACACAGCAGCATCCGTGGCGGCAGGAAATGCCTCTACCCAGTTTGAGAAAACATCAGTGCACACCAATACATAACAATAATTCCTAAAGGGTGTTAACTGTACGAAGTCGTTGTGTGTTTGCAATGTAGAGTATCATGAGCATAACTCCAAAAAATAAAATAAAATCTCTAGAGGAGAGAAAGAAGAAGAAAATGAAAAAGAAAATGTCAGGTTTGCCATTCATCAACAGACATATCAGTGTCTATACAAAATTTCCCTTCACCAGTATTCTCATCCTTCCTCCACCCTTTGTGCATGACAAGGCACACTGCAGTAATACTGGTGTCATCCTGCTGTTGGGATATACTGGGTTTGGGCAGAAACTCTGAAGGACCTAGGCATGTGGAGTTTGAACTGTAATTGGGTCCATGTATTGTACCACCCTGTGTGAACGCAAAAGATGAAGAGGAAACTGTGGAGAAACAGAATAGAGGTTGGTGAAAAATGAGTTTGTAGAGGTGGAGAAGATTTTATAAAAATTTGACAACTGGATTGGGCACTACAGGGAAGTGATTCTCTACTTGGTCTACTCCCCTTAAAAAAAAAATTCTGTGTTTGTTGTGTCCTGTCCATCCTAAGTTCATAGGGAACCCGGTATCTGTGAGATAATGTCCTCTACATGTGATGGACATGCATCTAGAACAGTGAAATATAACATTAGTCTTTGTGGGTGTCTAACATACTTTGTACTTCCTGAGTGGGAGCACATTATATGTATATCATATCTAACAAAGCTCCTGTTAAGTTAATCAGGGGCCATTTCTGCTAGGAAAAAGAAGCAAAAGTTTAGAGGCCCCATCTTAACCCCAGCAAGTTTTGTCAAAGGGTAATGTTGCATTTATTTTGTTGTTCCCATTAGCCGAATCTGTGTTTTCCATATGGCTTATGATTCCTTACTATATGTCCCTTGGTCTCGTCTATGTGTTTAATAATGTGGCTTGTGTTTTCTGTCTAGGGGATCTATATTGACTATGTGTCCTACTACTCCTACAATCTTTGGCAAAATGCCCTTCCTTCCTACAAGTGTAACATATTATTGACCTTGACTTACCATTAGGGATCTGGGGTTTGGACTGATGGGTCTTTCCTGTGTGTGCCTGTATACTTACCGTCCTCAACCTCTCCTCCTGTTGTTCTCTGCGCCTAGCAATATTCTTGGGATGTTCAATAGCACACTCTCTAAGATTAGCTACTGTGACCCCTTTCCAATTTGGCAAAGGAGTCTGCACCCTGACCCTCAATGCCTTATTGAGCCCGTCCATTAGCACAGAGACAGCCACCTCCCATTTGCCGAATTAGTGTTTACCAGTGATCTTATCCAGATGGAGAGTTTTCTATTACTGCAAAATAAAAAAATAAAAAATTTAACAAGCATCTAGGTCATGCGAAGTATTCATTCAATCCTTCTCATCCCGTATTAAGGGTCTGTACATGGTCCAACAAACATTTCCGAGCTCATCTTGACTAGGGGCATTACTAGGAATGAATACTTATTATATGGTAACTAAAAAAAATACCCGGGGGTTACCCTGTCTCTGTCCACTTTCCTACTGGCAAATACTAATGTGCGGACAGGTTTTTCTCCATTTCTGAAGTTAATTTCTTGATTTTTATTTTATTTTTGGGCTTTACTATAAATGTACATGAATGATACCATACTTACCACTTCCACTGGTCTCAGCCACTTCCTCCACAGGCTACTGCTCTTCTTTTACTAGTTGGATACTCCTCTGAGTGCATGAGAGATGGCTGAAACCAATCAGGTCGCCTTCTCCTCCTAAATAAAACTTCAACATTCATTAGTACATATATAGGTTACAGTCATATTTTTAATATTTTTAATATTTTCTATAGTTTGTATGCTGGCCGTAACTGCTTCCACATCTACATATGGCGGTGTACTTGCATTCTCTTTTTCTTTCTACTTGTTTATTTGTTGCTACAAGTTCAAACAGTTCTTATATTTCCATTCTTGTCTTATATGACTTTGGTTAGACATACCACCTGCAATACCTTAGGATCAAACTCACCAACCCCTCTTGCTGCCACAGGTTTAAACAATTTGTACGTCTGACCCTTTGTTTTCTGGATTTAATAAGACATATTTTAATCTTTACGTTCTGTAACACCTCTGATTCAAAGCTACCCATCTTTGGGAAAGGGGCCCTATCTTCCGCAGTCATACGTACCCACTCATTGCAAAAAGTCTCCGTGTGTGAACCATATTTTTCACACATAATAAACCTTGCTGACCCTCTCGCCCGCAATTCTGACCTTCTCTGTCCCAACTCTTCTGCCTGAACCGTAGCTACCTAATGCCCACTGCTTGTGCAATTGGATCCCATCGCAGACTTTTTGCCAATAAACGCAATCCCCAATGCACACCGCAAATAGACGGTGAAAGACACCTAGCACTTTCACTCGCTCCTTCTCCGCTGACGTACCACGACTCACTCCAATAGTGACCACCGCGTACCCAGTGAGGCCCTAACTAGCTTCTATTCACTGGAAGTTTTAGGAGTAACTTACCTTTTCCAGCGAATATCCGCTGTTGAAGATTTTCCTGAGAGAGACCAGCGAAAACTTCCCTTTTTGACTTACACAAATCACGCTTGCGTATGCTCTACACAGCGCTAATGATACCGCGATTTTACGCAAAAGCTCATAAAAGGGTTATCAAGTTGCGCTATGTATCGCGCCCACAAACATGCGGTCCAATCGCACAGCGTATAGGTACTTGTTACCTATCCGCCCTACGACCACTGGAATCGAATCACAAGCTGCGAAACCTCAGCCGGAGCGTAATACAAAACCTTTAAACTTCAATTCACAATTTCTATACTTCTGCACAATGCACAATTCTATATCACGCTCCTCTACAAATCACCTCACGATTCGCGTATTATCTCTACCTTTATTAACGTGAGTCAGCCGCCTCACGCCACCAAGTCTCCACTCACTTGGTGTACCCACGGGACCCGAATTTCCGGGGTTCAAATCCTCTCACTCCATTTTCACTCACTCAAATACACCTTGTTTTTCTTTTCTGTACAGAAAATTGTTTACTCCCTTTAGGTCAGTAGCTTTATTCCAGAGGTGCTTACAGTTTTTAAACTAAATTTTAGAGTAACCTGCTTTTGAAATCGGGTAGTTATGTGCTATTGTATTAAATGTCTACTATCCCACCTTAATTGGACAAATATCGTGTGCTTTGTACTTAGCATCCACACTCCTACGCAACCTTGCGTAAACACGTGACCGTGCGTGCCTTTTACGCCACGTGTGCGACCCTGTACTTTGTCCGGACCACGTGTACAACGTACGTCCACAATTCAACAAACCACACAGTCTCTATAAATGTGAGCAATACTAACTATAATCGCTCACTTAACACCCAGTTTTTTTCTGTATAAACCTTAACAACCAGGCCAGAAATGCATTTCATGTCTTTATAATTACTCCCTTAAATACATTTATTTCAAATTTATCTGTATAGCAAACAAATGTATCCGATTTTACAAAGATCTATAATGACTGCAATAATCTATAATTTAAATGATATAATTCAGATTGGATAGCTATCTTGCAGAACATACACTGATATAAATATACACAATTATAATAATATTATATATGTATCATTCACTGGCCTCCTATGAGACACGTTACCGCTTCACTGCCTCTAATTTGCATATCAAAGATATTTGCTGTTCACTACAAAAACGAGTAGTTACACAGGTTAATTTGCATTTCAATGGCTATACTCCCTAGTAAGCAGACTCTACAAGTCTTGGAAGAAAAGAGAGAAAAAAAACCTCTTTTTTTTCACAGACAAGAAGGAAAAAAACACTTATCTCACCATTTACTCTCACTAGGCCCAATTGAAACTATTTGTAATTGACTATGAGATGGGTTAAATAAATGCATTGGTAACTCATAAATGGCGCTGGATGTGACAAAGGAAACTGATTGTTCTGAGCACACTGAAAATCAGCTATTTTGAAAATGACCTTCCTAAAATGGCCACTGCTCCTCCCCCTTCCACATCCATGAGTTTTACACAAGATGGTGGACAGGCCATGTGGTTAGGCCAAAATGGAGGACAAACCATGCGGCTCCTTTGTCACAAAGAAATCACAAATTATACAAGCACCAGAAGTTACTTTAGGCCTGAGTTTTTAAAAAAAAAAAACTATATCAAGGCTATGCAGCAACTTTTAAATGTACTTTTAAATCTACTTAACAGATAAACAATCCAATCGGAATCAAACACAATATGACTTATTTGAACTTTGTTTTGCAACAATAAAAATACGCTTTATCATCTTAAATATTATGGGAAACACATTGTCCCTTGAATTTCATAGCAGCGGCTTACTGATAACACAACAGAACACACGGATATGATTTGTCAGCATCACGATGCGTCCACCATAAGCTGATCGACCACAGCGTCGCATTTGTAATGTACAGTGCATCATTAAGACCGTGATATCGCGGACGCAGCCCCCATCTGTAAATACCAAATTGCTTTCTATCAAATATTTAAAATGCCCGCTCTAATATATACTGTAGATGCCAGGTGCATCTTATTACCATATATGATAAAAGTGCGCTGTACGTCGCAAAACACTGCATCCCATAAGAGAAAACAATACACCCACACATTATCTGAGTTCCAAAGCTCATTGATGTATATATTTGTTATTAAAAGAATATGTATTCAATATATCACAATGTACAGTATATATATGGTTACATGGTTACAATTTATACAGTAAGCAGTTAATACAAACTAAATCAAATACATACATTGAGCATTATGTGTGTAAGGTTCATAACTACTGTGGGCATTATGTGTATAAGGAGCATAACTAAAGTGGGCATTATGTGTGTAAGTGGCATAATTACTGTGGGCATTATGTGTATAAATGGTACAACTACAGAGGGCATTATGTGTGTAATTGGTGTAACTACATTGGGCATTATGTGTGTAAGGGGCATAACTACTGTGATGTGTAAATACCAAATTGCTTTCTAACAAATATTTAAAATGCCCGCTCTAATATATACTGTAGACGCCAGGCGCATCTTATTACCATATACGATAAAAGTGCGCTGTAACACTGCATCCCATAAGAGAAAACAATACACCCACACATTATCTGAGTTCCAAAGCTCATTGATGTATATATGTTATTAAAAGGATATGTATTCAATATATCACAATGTACAGTATATATATAGTTGCATGGTTACAATTTATACAGTAAGCAGTTAATACAAACTAAATCAAATACATACAGATACAGGCCAGCAAATACATCACCATCATATTTTTCATATAAAGTCTTCCCTCCATCTCTCACTCTCTCTCTCTGTGTAAAATCATGTAGGCACTGGTCTGGCAGCACCTCCATCATCGTCTGGGACTAAAACAGCAACTAACTCTCCTTGTCCTAAAAACTGCCTATATCACTCAGTGGGAGTTTTCAGTCTGTTGATTTCAGTCTCCTTCTATTGGTCCAGAGGCCAGACCTCTCAAGAACTCAACGGCTCATTGGTCAGAGTGAGGGCTTTTGTCCTGTGTTGCTGGCACATGTGTCTACCATGCTTTGGAGCTAGTTTCAAGTCTTCAAAAGATCTTTTGTTCACTTTAGAATTTTGGCTCATATTCCTTCATTTAATCATATCTACTTGTTGCAATGAGCTACAACTTAATAACAAGTATCAAATTGATATACACATTAATCTGGTTGCTTTAATACCAAATATGACATGTCTATCTTGCTCTGCTGCAATAATACACATACATGACGTTACTCCATTTTGTAATTTTAAATCATTATGATGTCTAGCGCTTGATATTATTATAATTATGTGCTGTATGAAATATGTGTCGAATCCATCTCTGTGGCATGTCCGTGTAAATGCGTATCTTAGCATATATTGCTGTGCTTGCTGTGTGTATTTGCAAGCATAGCGCCTCATAATGTGTGGAGTCTGTATGTTCTCGCTATGTAATATTTTTGACTTCGACAGATGATTATATGTATATGTGGCACAACTACTGTAGGCATCATGTGTATAAATGGCACAACTACTGTGGGCATTAAGCATGTAAGGGGCCCAACTACTGTGGCCATTATGTGTGTAAGCAGCACAACTACTTCACCTCATCGCCCACATACTGTCTGCCTGTACCTTTCTCCTACCATTCTCAACTGTCTGTAATCGCTACAGGATTCAGGCAGTACTCTTCAGATAGTTATATAGTTACATAGTTGTTGAGGTTGAAAAAAGACAAATGTCCATTGAGTTCAACCTGTATTATAAAATGTTATATCATTTAAATATTGTATCCTTGGATATTTCTTTCCATTAGGAATTTATCTAGTACATTTTTAAAGTAATTGATTGAGTCCACCATTACTACCTTCTCTGGCAGAGAATTCCAAGTCCTTACTGCTCTTACTGTGAAGAACCCTTTTCTCCGTTGTGTATGAATTTTTTCTTCTTCTAACCTCTGAGGGTGTCCCCGTGTCCTGTGTAGCCTTTTTTTTTTCTAAACAGATCGTCTGATAAATCCTTGTATTGTACCTTTATGTATTTATAGATATTAATAATGTCCCCTCTCAGTCGCCTCTTTTCCGTTGTAAACAAATCTAACCTTTTAAATCTTTCCTCATAATTCACTGCCTCTAACCTCTTAACCAATTTGGTGGCTAACCTCTGAACCCTTTCGAGTTCCAAGATATCTTTTTTTATAGTGAGGTGCCCAGAACTGCACCAATGATTTATACAGTGGTAAGATTACACTCTCATCCCTAGTCTCCATTCCCCGTTTTATGCATGCTGACACCTTTTTTGCTGCATTTTGACATTGCATACTGCTACTAAGTCTATTATCTATATTAGTCTATAATGAGCACCCCCACATCTTTTTCAACTACTGTTATCCCTACATTTTCCCCATTTAGTTTATAGGCTGCCCTCTTGTTCTTATCCCCAAAGTGCATAACTTTACATTTGTCTATATTGAACCTCATTCTCCATTTATCTGCCCAGACCTCCAGTCTAGATCAATCATTCCGTAGAGACTAAACATCCTTGTCTAAAATAATTACTCTACATAGTTTAATATCCTCTGCAAAAATTGACACTGTGCTTTCTAGGCCCACACCTAGGTCATTAATGAATATGTATAAACAGCAATGGCCCTAGTACTGAACCCTACGGTATTCCACTGAGCACTGATGTGTTTTGCATGGCTTGGAATGCATGATGTGAATGAAGCATAACAGTACCCTACTGCCTGCACATAACCCCCCCCCCCCTTCCCAATCCACCCGTCATATCTCTGAGCACTAGCTGCTGCTGCTCTGTATAACTGATCACATGTCCCCTACCTATAACCAGGGCCGGCCCTAGGCATAGGCAAACTAGTGAAATGCCTAAGGCATTTGAAGTGACATGGGGCACACGCAGCTTCTGCTGATTACAAAGATATGCAGCATGCCTATATTCTGTGTGTGACTGCGGCTCCATCTGCATATAAAATTCATTACTAATGTGCTGTATTATGTGTGTAAGATGTAATACAGTACTTTGTGGCGTAACGTATAGAAAGGGCACTACTGTGTGGTCTAGTGTGAATAAAGAGCAATATGGTGTGGTGTAATGTGAATAAGGGGCATTATTGTGAGGAGTAATGTGTTACTATTGTGTGATGTAATGTGAATTAGAGACACTATTGCATGATATAATGTGAGTAAAGTTGCAGTACTGGGTGGCGTAATTTCAACCGGGGGCATTATTGTTGGCCATGCTCCTTCCCAGCAAGAAGACGCCCCATTTTGGGCTGCACACCGAATGTGCATACTGTTCCTATTTAAAATATAGGGGGTAGGAGCACCAAAATGAGGACTGCAATGGGTGCGAGGTGATGATGCTGGGAAAAGGGTGCAGAGTCAGAGGCGGAACTAGCATTTGTGCAAGGGGGCACCAGCCAAAATCTTGCCTAGGGCATCATATTGGTTAGGGCCGGCTCTGCCTATAACTGATTCTTTAGACCCCAGCTGCCGCAGTGCCTCACTCTGAGCAGCACCAGCATGTGTAGGCTAGCGCTACCCGACATTAGGGGGTGCCTGCAGCGTAGCCCAAAACTGAAAGAGGGGAGCCACCTAGGACCAGCTGCCACTGGGTGCAGTGCAGGACAGCAGCAGTGACAGAACAGCCCACACCCCAGCTTTCTAATGGCAAGGTAACTATATGCCCACCCCCTATCTTCACAAAAGCCACTGATGCTGGTTATAGCACATTTGACACTTATCACCTCTTTGTACATCTCCCCATTATTTATATAGAGCACAAATATTCCTTACCACATGTACACACACAAAATTCGGATTTTTGGGAGGTATATGCAATATAGATCCATATTCAGGTTTGTTAGCAAACCAAAAAAGTTAGCAATTGGGCAAAACCATGTTGCACTGCAGGTGAGGCATATGTAACATGTGCAGAGAGATTTAGATTTGGGTGGGTTATATTGTTTCTGTTGCATGACAAATACTGGCTGCTTTATTTTTACACTGAAATTTAGATTTCAATTTGAACACACCCCACCCAAATCTAAATCTCTCTGCACATGTTACATCTGCCCCACCTGCAGTGCAACATGGTTGTGCCCCTGTGCCTGTTTTTTTGCAACATAATAGTACCTTAAGTAAACACATAACTGATCACACTTCATAAAAACACAGACCCAGAGCCGTAACTAGGGTGGTGTGGACGGTGCGCGGCACACATCGCAACCGCCTGCATCCCCCCGCAATCCATCTGTGTGCACTGCTGTCAGCTGCAGCATAGTAGCAGTGTGCCCGGCTCCTTCTCTGCTGGGCGCACGACAACCATTACATATAGCAACGGGCTGCAGCGGGATGTAGTTATGATCCGGGCAGTCGGGATACCAGGGGTCAGCATACCGACGCCAGGATTCCGGCCACCAGAATACCGGCAGGGGGCTCAGAACTATTCACACTCGTGGGTGTTCATGACACCCATAGAGTGGGAATAGAACCTGTGGCGAGCGCAGTATGCCCCCAAACCCGCAGTATGGCGAGCGCCGGTCACCCGATCCCGACTCGTTGCAGCAGCTGCTTGCTCCTTTCAGTCCAACTATGCCCTCTTCCACATCTCCACTCCACTCCTGGTGGCATCATCCAGAGAACAGAACCATCTCCCTCACAGCAAGGGGGTATCCTCCCCTGCCCTCTCCCCACGTGTTACAGCGCTGGCCAGGTCGGATACATCTCCACTGCCCGTGTTTGGCTGCACTCTTCCTGTGCTCGGTAGTGGTTGGTGCCAGACTGTGGAGGGAAGATGGCCTACACCCTGCCCATGCATGTATAGCATTCTGTATAGCCTCTATACTGCATACCCAGCATCATCCTGCTGCCAAGAAACTACATACCCAGTGTCACCCTGCTGCCCAGGTACTGTATACCCACCATAATCACTGTGATGCTTAGGTACTATATATCCAGCCACTATTTACCCATCATCAGCCTGCCCAGGTAATTTATATTCAACATCACCCTGCTGCCCCAGTTCTATATAACCAGCATCACCCTGCTGTCCAGGTGCTATATACCAATCATCACCCAGCTGCCCATGTGCTATATACCCATCATCATCCTGCTGTCCAGGTACCATATAGCCAGCATCACTCTGCCCAGGTATTATACATTATATACTCAGCATCACCCTTCTCAGGTACTATACCCAGCATCACCCTTCTTTTGTACTATACCCAGGATCAACCTGCTCAAGTACTATATTTAGCATCACCATGCTCAGGTATTATATTTAGCATCCCCATGCTCAGGTATTATATTTAGCATCGCCCTGCTCAGGTACTATATCCTCAGCATCAGCCTGCCCAGGTTGCTACCGGGTACTACTGTGTGGCATAACATGTATAAGGGGTTCTGCTTTCTGTTGTAAAGTGTATAAGGGGCTCTGCTATGTGGTGTAATGTTTACATGGGTCTCTACTGTTGTGCAATGTTTATAAGCGGCTCTGCTGTCTGGTGTAACGTGTGTAAGGGGCTCTACTCTGTAGCATAACATGTATAAAGGATACTACTTTTTGGTGTAACGTGTATAAGGGACACTATTGTGCAGTGTAATATGAATAACAGACACTTCTGTGTGGTGTAATGTCAATTACGGACACTACTGTGCGGTGTAATATGGATAACAGACACTACTGTGCGGTTTAACTTGTATAAGGAGCACTACTGCGCGGTGTAACGTAAATAACGGAAACTACTGTGTGGTGTAATGTGAATAAGCTGTACACTACTGTGTGGTGTAACATGTATAAGAGGCACTACTCTGTGTGTAATGTGAATAACGTACAGTAATGCCTGGTGTAATGTGAATTGATACTATGCTGTGGCCACGCCCTTCCCCTCAAAACCATGCTCCTTTATTTTTATGCGCATTATCCCTATTTCAAATATGGGGGGGGGGCGGCTGTACCATTTCTCTTTCTGGCACATGGCACCAAAATGTCTAGTTACGGCACTGCACCGTCCCGCCATCATACAAATCCTTCCACATACAGTCACAACACACAGTCCTTACCCACACAATCTATAACAACATCACACATTGATACCACACTAGATGTAGAGCTGCACCCACACACCTCCTTACTGTTAGTTAACGTAGAAAGGTAGGACACATAGGGACAGCAGCTTCCAAAACATAATTAGTACAAGATAAACCAACCTATATTCTTATATGAGCTTGGCGATATATATGTATGCATGCATAGTGGAATATATGCAGATATTTGTAGTGGTCTCATATGACAATGAGTAAGGATAGATACTTTCAATTAAAATGTTGTCTTCTCCCATATTCTAAACTACTGTCTATGAATGTTTATATTTGCCTGTTCTGTACTGCATGTAAGTAAACATTATTGCATGTGTTGTACATAGTTTTCCTTGTATTTTATTGTTCTAACAATTGCAAGATCATCTCAACAGATAAAACTGATGATGTAGGTTGGATTATTAGAAAAACGAATTTCTCTCTTACAAAAACATGAATCTGTAAGTAACAGACAAAATGAAAGAAACCTTGCTGTGTCCTTCATACTTTCATTGACTCCCAAATGGATATCCTGTGTGGTAAGAAAACAAGGATGTCCTCCAAGTAAAGCAAATCCTATAAGCATAATATAAACATTTGTAGAACGAGAAATGGAGGAAGCACAGCACATATAAAAAAATATACATTTATACAGTATGAGCTGGGTATTCAGTAACACTTGAATAACTGTTTCTTTTTCTATAACATACCCTACCCTGTAAATATATTTACCCAACTTAATTTTAAATAACTAATACCACTAGTAGTTTAAGGGGCATATGTAATAGGGTCCGAGTTTGCCCGTGCCTCCCCAGCCATTCACCTCACCACATGTCACTGCTCCTGTATATAGACTATCACGCTGCACCTACAGCCTCCTGATATTCCCATGTATGGCTCCGCCGTTCAAAAAAACACATCCCGCTCCAAGTACTCCTGTTGTCATAAGCATGTCTGTATTCCTGTGTACGGCTACAAAGACTCCTATTGTCATTAGTACATCTGCTATTCCTCTGTACAGCTATAAGGACTGGTAAGAATGCTATTACTGCATTAACTTCTGTTTATCCTGCATTCCATGTTACCAGTGTTGCTTCTGTTTATCCTGCTACTATGTCAGATCCTACCTGTTCTGTGCATTACAAGGTCCAAGTCTGTAGCTGTCGCTACTAATATCACCTGCCTGTGGTATTGTATGCATTCTGGACTTTTCCTGTTGTGCTGATTGTGCTACAACATTTAATTAATAAAAGATTATTTTCTTTGAAGAGGACCTTGTTCAGACCTCCTAGTGTTCTTCATACACTCTCCAGCTGTATTTACACCTTTGACTTTGTTACGAGTCCCGAACCAAAACAAACACATATCCTGACATGGGGCCTTTGTACAATCAGAGATATAACACTGGTGGATCAAGGGAGCAAGAGTGGGAGGAGATCCACTGAAAGATGACATAAGGGATAGACATTTAGAAATAGAGATGTCAGTAGGGACGTCAATAAGAATAACAAAATCATCGAAGATGAGGTAGGGTAAGTCAAGAGAAAGAAATTGGAGAAGCCAGATGGCAAGTTATCTAAGAAATTGGAGTTCGTACCAGGTGGGTGATAGATAATTGATATGTAGGCGTGAATGGGGCGGAAGAGGCAAATGTTGTGAACCTCAAAGGAGGTAAATGAGAGAGAGTAAAGGCGGGAGGTGTGGATGAAATTGACAGAGTTGCTGGTACATGGGTGTGAGACAGGTCTGGGGTGGAGAGAACATTGTGATGGGGTGGGGGCCTGGACATGGAGGGTCATCTACTGTAAGTGGCCAAGGAGAGGAGTCAGGGGAAAAGGATGGAAAATGTGTGGAGGAGAAGGGTGACCATGGGGGTTGGAGAATGAAGAGACACCAGTGAAAGCAAAGTGGAGAAAGTAAGAAAGAGAGTTGTGCAGGGGATGTAGGAAACAGAGAACTGAAAAGAGACTAGAGGCAGGAAGTAAAGCTAGAGGCAGGTGGAATAAAGAGTATGATGTGGTAGGGGATAGAATGGTGGGCATGGACAAGGGGAATGAAGGAATGAGAAGAGTGGATAAGCAGCATGAGAGAATAAGTAGAACAATATCAAGATAGTAAGCAATCAGAAAGGGTAGAAACAATAGGTAATGTGGGGTAGTTAAATTGCAATGATAGGTCATAATTAAGCAAAGTCAAATCAGGGAAGTGAAACAATATGATAAACTAACCTATGCTATATAGTGTAGTTAAAGGAAGACAGACAAATTCCCAATAAAAATACTCCAAGAATGGCTTACCTGTTTCAGTAGAAAGTCTAGTTCTGGTGCTTCTCTTCTCAAATATCATGGCAAGAGATTTTCCTTGTAGTAATGGCAGATACTGGAAGTTAACAAAAGCATTATAAGAGTAAGGATTCACAGCTCAAGCTGTGGTACAATCATGCCTAAAATGCAAATCAATTGGTCACTGAACGACAGATTATATATACATTAGTGATGAGCGGGTTCGGTTCCTCGGGATCCGAACCCCCCCCCAAACTTCACCCAATTTACACGGTTCCGAGGCAGCCTCGGATCTTCCCGCCTTGCTCGGTTAACCCGAGTGCGCCCGAACGTCATCATCCCGCTGTCGGATTCTCGCGAGATTCGTATTCTATATAAGGAGCCGTGCGTCGCCGCCATTTTCACTCGTGCATTGGAGATGATAGCGAGAGGACGTGCAGCGTTCTCTCAGTTTCTGTGCTCTGTGTTCAGTTTATGTGTTCTCTCAGTTTCTGTGTTTCTGTGTGCTGCAAATATCTGTGCTCAGTGTGCTGCAAATATCTGTGCTCAGTGTGCTTGCAAATATCTGTGCTCAGTGTGCTGAAAATATCTACGTTCTCTGCCTGAAAAACGCTCAATATCTGTGCTGCATAGTAGGAGGACAGTGCAGAATTTTGCTGACCACCAGTATATATATAGCAGTACGGTACAGTAGTCCACTGCTCTACCTCTGTGTCGTCAAGTATACTATGGATCCATACCTGTGCTGCATTTTAGTTGTGCGCAGTATATAGTAGGAGGGGACAGTGCAGAATGTTGCTGTGACCACCAGTATATATATATATAGCAGTACGGTACAGTAGTCCACTGCTCTACCTCTGTGTCGTCAAGTATACTATGCATCCATACCTGTGCTGCATTTTAGTTGTGTGCAGTATATAGTAGGAGGGGACAGTGCAGAATGTTGCTGTGACCACCAGTATATATATAGCAGTACGGTACAGTAGTCCACTGCTCTACCTCTGTGTCGTCAAGTATACTATGCATCCATACTTGTGCTGCATTTTAGTTGTGCGGAGTATATAGTAGGAGGGGACAGTGCAGGATGTTGCTGTGACCACCAGTATATATATAGCAGCACGGTACAGTAGTCCACTGCTCTACCTCTGTGTCGTCAAGTATACTATGCATCCATACCTGTGCTGCATTTTAGTTGTGCGCAGTATATAGTAGGAGGGGAAAGTGCAGAATGTTGCTGTGACCACCAGTATATATATATATATATAGCAGTAAGGTACAGTAGTCCACTGCTCTACCTCTATGTCGTCAAGTATACTATGCATCCATACCTGTGCTGCATTTTAGTTGTGCGCAGTATATAGTAGGAGGGGACAGTGCAGAATGTTGCTGTGGCCACCAGTATATATATATATAGCAGTACGGTACAGTAGTCCACTGCTCTACATCTGTGTCGTCAAGTATACTATGCATCCATACCTGTGTTGCATTTTAGTTGTGCGCAGTATATAGTAGGAGGGGACAGTGCAGGATGTTGCTGTGACCACCAGTATATATATAGCAGTACGGTACAGTAGTCCACTGCTCTACCTCTGTGTCATCAAGTATACTATGCATCCATACCTGTGCTGCATTTTAGTTGTGCGCAGTATATAGTAGGAGGGGACAGTGCAGAATGTTGCTGTGACCACCAGTATATATATAGCAGTATGGTACAGTAGTCCACTGCTCTACCCCTGTGTCGTCAAGTACTGTTTGGGGACTATTTTTTAAATCTGCCATCCTGTCTGACACTGCAGTGCCACTCCTAGATGGGCCAGGTGTTTGTGTCGATCACTTGGGCCGCTTAGCTTAGTCACTGTTACGCACACCAGTGCTAACAGGAGTATACCGGTGTATGAACAGAGAGGGAAGCGAAGCAAACGAACTCACAGACAGTATAACATAACATACACAGGAGGTGATGGAATAACTAATAAACACAAAGTGAACGGAGAAGCCCAAAGGCTCAGGAATTGGGTGTCTCCCTAGTGTCAGGAATGCTCAGATGGAATAGAGCGGACAATGAAGCGATGTGTAGTGATTTAACATGTGGAGCACCTGAAATGATGTTGCTAAGAGCAACAGAAAAAAACCCAAAGGGTTACCAACGGGTGTGGGAATAAACTCCTTGGTCAGAGATAGAAATATAGACACAAGGAGAGTATCCACAATCCTAACGCTCACTTGCAGGGCACAGGTTCAGCTTACTGCCACTAAACTGACACCTGGACGCCCTGCACAGTGAGGGAGGATTAAGCAAGCAGGTCTGAGAGTACAGCCGCAAACCTGCTGGGTTCACAGAATAGCAAAAGAACCCCAGCAGGTCAAACAACTGACTCCAGTCTTACTGCTAGGTCCGGATTGGCAGAATGAAGTACCGAATCCCAAGGCCTATTCGCAGTAAGCAACAAGTAAATACAAAGTCACACAGTACTAGCTAACTCTCTGGAACTGACTAACAAACAAAGATTCAGCAGCATTTGCCTAGCCTGAGAGGATGGTTTATATAGCAGGTGCTGTCCACGCCCCACTCAGACCTCACAGACTGTGAGCACAAAACCAGCACCGGATTCCCTGCCGTGCACAGAGCCTGTAACCACTACACAGTAAAAACCCGGACCGGAGTATCAGCTGCGCTCAGGTTACTTCGCTAACACTTGCCTCCCGGTTGCCATGGCGACGTGGCAGCACAGAGCAGGAGATCCTAACAGTCACACAGCTACCTCATTGCACCTCTTTTTATCTTTGCATCATGTACTGTTTGGGGACTATTTTTTAAATCTGCCATCCTGTCTGACACTACAGTGCCACTCCTAGATGGGCCAGGTGTTTGTGTCGGCCACTTGGATCGCTTAGCTTAGTCAAACAGCTACCTCATTGCACCTCTTTTTTTCTTTGCATCATGTGCTGTTTGGGGACTATTTTTTAAATCTGCCATCCTGTCTGACACTGCAGTGCCACTCCTAGATGGGCCAGGTGTTTGTGTCGGCCACTTGGGTCGCTTAGCTTAGTCACACAGCTACCTCATTGCACCTCTTTTTTTCTCTGCATCATGTGCTGTTTGGGGACTATTTTTTAAATCTGCCATCCTGTCTGACACTGCAGTGCCACTCCTAGATGGGTCAGGTGTTTGTGTCGGCCACTTGGGTCGCTTAGCTTAGTCACACAGCTACCTCATTGCACCTCTTTTTTTCTTTGCATCATGTGCTGTTTGGGGACTATTTTTTAATTCTGCCATTCTGTCTGACACTGCAGTGCCACTCCTAGATGGGCCAGGTGTTTGTGTCGGCCACTTGGGTCTCTTAGCTTAGCCATCCAGCGACCTCGGGGCAAATTTTAGGACTAAAAATAATATTGTGAGGTGTGAGGTGTTCAGAATAGACTGGAAATGAGTGGAAATTATGGTTATTGAGGTTAATAATACTATGGGATCAAAATGACCCCCAAATTCTATGATTTAAGCTGTTTTGAGGGTTTTTTGTAAAAAAAACACCCGAATCCAAAACACACCCTAATCCGACAAAAAATTTTCATGGAGGTTTTGCCAAAACGCGTCCGAATCCAAAACGCGGCCGCAGAACTGAATCCAAAACCAAAACACAAAACCCGAAAAATTTGCGGTGCACATCACTAATATACATATAATACAACTGTAAGGATTGTGTCTGTACATAGAATTTTTTTTTTTTAAATTTACTTATAGGGACTGTTTCTGAACTATGGAGATCGAAAAAAAATTCAGAAATTTTTGTCTGTCTCTTTGTCTGTCTGTTAGTTTCCCGGTAACACACAAAACTACTGGATGAATATGGATGGCGTTTTCACTATTGTACAGCTTAGTGACCTAGAAAGAAACTGAGGTATGTATTAGCTCGATGTGACATCAGGGAGAGGAGAAATAAAGGAAAAACCAGATGCTTTACACTCGGTGTGTACAGTATGCAGGCTCCTCAAGTCTGAAATGACTACGGTCCTAATTCTGAGTTGACCGCAGCAGCAAATTTGTTAGCAGCTGGGCAAAACCATGTGCACAGCTTCTATAAAGACAATGGGGAACATTTAATAATAAGCAGGTAGGATTACGGTCATTGCTGGCAGTTTTGTATCTCGTAGATTTACTATGCTTAAAACTGTCAAAAATCACACTATAGAGCTAAAAAGCCATCCTATTTGTTCCCCATAATGAGTATATGAATCATCATATTTACTAAGCCCCCACAATCTCGCTGAAAACATGCTGAAAAAAATGGGTTGCCTCTGAGAGGCGTATTTGCGTAAAGAGCTGCACAGATTTCTAGGATCCATGCAGCCTTCTATACACTATTTTGTTGAAAATTAGCAACATTTACACACAAAAAAGGAGAGTTATGGTAGACTTACCATGGTTAACTCTCTTTCTGCGAGGTACACTGGGTTCCTCACGGCGCCCACCCTGACGAACCTAGCTTCTTTGGGTTGTGCAACGGGGTACACTGGGTTCCACAGGGGGGAATACATCGGGGATGTACTAAAGCAGTCCATCAAGGTAAGAGAACCCGGCATCCAAAGGAAGCATCCTGGGAGGCTGAAGTATCAAAGGCATAGAACCTAATGAACATGTTAACTGAGGACCACGTAGCTGTCTTGTACAATTGTTCTGGGGATGCACCATGGCGGGCCTCGAAGAAGGTCCAACAGACCGAGTAGAATGGGCTTTAACTGCAGCAGGAGCTGGGAGTCCAGCCTGTGCATAGGCTTGTGCAATCACCATTCTAATCCATCTGGCCAAGATTTGCTTATTCCCAGGCCAGCCATGTTTGTGAAAACAAAACAAAAAGGGAATCTGACCTCCTGATAGAGGCAGTCCTTTCCACATACATACGGAGAGACCTAGCCACATCCAAAGAACGTTCTTTGGGAGACAAATCCGAAGAGACAAAGGCCGGAACAGCAATCTCTTGGTTAAGGTAAAAAGATGACACCACCTTAGGCAAATAACCTGAGCGAGTTCATAGAACTGCCCGGTCCCGGTGGAATATGAGAAAGGGTGGACGACAGGACAAAGCGCCTAAGTCCGACACGCACCTTGAAGAGGCAATAGCCAGCAAGAACAGGACCTTGGCTGTGAGCCATTTAAGGTCCACCGATTCAAGAGGTTGAAATGGAGAGTCTTGCAGAGCATTCAGCACAACAGACAAATCACATGGAGCCACAGGAGGGACAAAGGGAGGCTGAATCCGAATAACGCCCTGAATGAACGTCTGAACATCAGGTATAGAGGCAATTTTTCTCGGAAACCAAACTAACAAGGCAGATATATGAACCTTGAGGGAGGCCAGACGAAGACCTAAGTCCAGGCCTCTTTGCAGAAAAGCCAGGATCCTGGAAGATCTCAATCTATGGACATCGTAATTCTTCACAGCACACCAGGTGAAGTAAGAATTCCAAACCCTGTAATAAATCCGGGCAGATGCCGGTTCGCGGGCTTTCAACATCGTTTGAATAACCGCCTCTGAAAATCCTTTGGCTCTCAAGAGTGATGCTTCAAGAGCCGCGCCATCAAAGCCAGTCTGGCCAGGTCTGGGTAGAGACAAGGGCCCTGTACGAGTAGGTCTGGTCATTGAGGAAGTAGAAAGGGATGCCCTGTCGATAGACCCTGCAGGTCTGAGAACCAATGCTGTCTAGGCCACGCTGGAGTGACTAGAAGCAGCATTCCTCCTTACTGTTTGAACTTCCGCAGAACTCTGGGCAGGAGTAACACTGGAGGGAACACATAAGGCAGCCGAAAGTTCCATGGAATTGCCAGTGCATCCATAAACACTGCTTGAGGATCCCTTGTCCTTGCTCCGAAGACCGGAACCTTGTTATTGTGTCGAGATTGTGTCGAGACGCCATTAGTTCTACGTACGGTAGACTCCACTTGTCCACTAGGCGTTGAAAGACTTCTCTTCGGCGTGTACATCCTGGCGACCAAGGTAGTCAGCTTACCACTTCAGGACACCCGGAATGAACATTGCCGATATACTTGGCAGATGGCGTTCTGCCCAACAAAGGATTTTTGCCACTTCCTTCATAGCCATGCAGCTTCGAATGCCGCCTTGATGATTTATGCCACCGTCGTGGCATTGTCTGACTGTACTTGAGCCGGTCTGTTCCATACCTGAGGCAGGGCCAGTGATAATGCATTGAACACCGCCCTCAACTCTAGGATGTTTATTGGGAGGAGTGATTCTTCCTTGGTCCACCCACCCTGAAAAGAGTGTTTCTCCAACACCACTCCCCATCCCTTCAGACTGGCATCCGTCATCAGGAGGACCCAGTCGGGGATCCAGAAGGGAAGGCCCCTGCTCAATTGCTGGTCCTGGGGCCACCAGTTCAGCGACAAATGAACCTCCGGAGTCAATAAGATCCTTTGAGATCTGATCCGATGAGGCAGGCCATCCCACTTGGAAAGAATTAATCATTACAGAGGGCGGGAATGAAATTGAGTGTACTCCACCATGCCGAATGTCGACACCATCAGGCCAAGTACCTGTATCGCCAAGTGAATCACCAAATTCCTTAGCTCCTCCCAACATGACCCTCACCAGGAGGGACAGAATGCTCTGCTCCCTGACTTCCCTCTTAATTAATGAATCATATATTAAAAGGAATTTGGCTTTGAAACACAGCAATGTTGTGCTGCTCCAGCTAGTAAGTTTTCTCACTGACCAATCAGATTAGAGGCGGGACTTCAGATGGTATAAATGTACTTTTGGATTTTAAGGAAGCACCACCTTTGAAAAAGACCTCCTGGTCGAAACGCGTCAGGTTTGGTGCCCTACAAAACTATCCAGAGACGGTCATATTGGGGAACACCTTCTGCTTACACCTCTGGGTAAGACTTTTTTTTCCGGGACTTTTGACATCAGCACCAGCGGTGTATGTAGAGACAACCACATAACATCTGTGATTCCCTGTTATTGAACCGTATACCTGTTTCTTATGCTGGAATAAATAGTTTTATCTATTTTGAATATTGAATATTGTGGAATAAGGATTACATATGGGCTTCAAAGAAACCTTGATGTGCGGGCTTCTAAGAGAAATGAAGTTAGCATTCATGTGAGCACCTGATCTTGAAAAGCTACCTTTATGTATATTTGTCTTCTTACTTTCATGTAAGAAAAGTGAGAAACCATTCTTTTGGAATAATCACATGCGGTGACCCTCCTAAAGCTTCTATCAAAAATCACCACCCCATAAAGAATATATACCATATGTTATAGGGAGTGGTTAATGTGTTTAGCCAAACTTTTTTTAACAAAAAGGTGTTACACTATGTAATATTTTTTATTCATTACATGTATTCCCACCTCTGTGTGACAACTGTCTGGGGAAAAACTTCACGCTTGCATACAAGACAAACATTTGAACTCACCTGAATAGTGGAGTATTTTATGGTTTATAGATGTTATAGAAGTTGTATTATACCCTGCATTGTATATAGTGGGCCTTTGAATAGCCCATGTGAGGGAATATATAGATTTCAGGCATCCCTCCACACGCTTAACTATCGGTTCCTTCAAGGAAGTTACAGTGGTGACAGGCAGAGTAGATGACACCACGAGACAGGTGACATGAGAATCCACTGTAGGTGGGTTCTCCCACTTACTACATAACTCTGCAGGGAGAGAATAGCAAGCCAAATCCCGTTTAGGGAGCGGGAATTTCTTTCCTGGGGTAGGCCAGGGTTCCTTTCTAATGTCCACAAGATGATCAGAATGAGGTAATACAATTTTAACCACCTTCTGTTTAAACATATCAGTTTTCTTGGCCACTGTAGTGGAATCCTCATCCTCAGTGATTTGTAGGATCTGCTTTATAGCATCCACCAGGGCAGGGACATCAACTTGGAAGGTAGAATCCTTGTCAGTAACATGATTCAGAGACTGACAGGACCGTATGCTCCCCTCCTCATCAGATGAAGCATCAGAGAGGTTAGTAGTTTGTGTGGAGGAAGCAGCGCACTTAGAGGACCCAGAGACACGAGACTGACCTGGGGTAGATTTCTGTCTAACCAAAGACTGATTTAACTGTTACAGCTGGGTAGACAAATTTTCCACCCAAGGTGGATTTACTATAGGGACAACTTGTGGCGGCAGTGGCACCAAAGGTCCCATGGGGTGGGGCTAAACGGTCCACCAGAGTCCCCAGGAGAGTAATGAACATAGCCCAGGGTGGCTCCATTGTAGTGACAGGAGCTGTAGGCTGACTCGGAGGTTTATGAAATTTAGAACGGGTGTGGTATGGAAGGTAGATAGTAACTAGGTCGACAGTGTCTAGGTCAACCACTATTGGTCGACAATAAGTAGGTCGACAGGGTCTCTAGGTCAACAGGGTCTCTAGGTTGACATGGTCTAGGTCGACAGGTCAATTGGACAACATGAGTTTTTAACCACTTAACTGACGATTTTTCCCTTCAAAAGCGTTAAAAACATTGTTTTTTAAAATGTATTTTATTTAATAAAGTTGAAAAAGTATTTTTTAAAATGTTTAAACATTATATTATGTACATCTGCAGAATGGATCTCCTCGTCAAAAACGGGGGGACAGGGTGGGACGACGCAGTTGCATGAAATCTGACCATGCCAGATAAGTGGTTTGTGTTTTTTTTGTGTTGTTTTCTTCGTAGAGTGACCGGGAACCCCAATTAGTGCACTGTGTCCCCTCGCATGGCTCGCTTCGCCAATTGTAGTCCACGTGGATCGTTAAGTATGAAAAGGTTCAAAAAAAGAATAAAATCATGGAAAACTCATGTCGACCTTTTGACCTGTTGACCAAGAACATGTCGACCCAGAGACCCTGTCGACCTAGAAACCCTGTTGACCTAGTTACTGTTGACCAATAGTGGTCGACCTAGATAGTGTCGACCTAGTTACTGTCGACCTAGAGACCGGATCCCATTTAGAACACAGACTATCACACAATACTTCCTCCTCAAGTAAACCCCTGGAGCATGCCTTGCAACTTACAGGAGCTTCCAGAGTTCTACTGCCCTTATTGTTAGACATTGGGGTATATTTACTAAGCTCCAGATTTTGACCGATTTGGTGATTTTTCTTCCAAGTGTCATCTCAGGAATTTACTAAACACAAATCTTGGCAGTGATGAGGGCATTCGTATTTTTCTTGAAGTCAAAGAAAAAAATTACGAATGAATACACCATCGGTCAAATACGCCTGTTATTTGATAGAACTCGGTCATTTACTAAAATTAGTATTTCACAAACACACACAAAACTCCTTCTTCGTAAGGAGGCCCGTTGGATTTTTGAGCTCCGTACACTTACACCGTACGGGCTCAATGAATCCAATAATTTGGGGTGCTTCCTTTAATTATACATTATATGGTACTATAATAATATATATGGCCTGTAGGACCAAATTCCTTTTTGTATTATATAACATCACTCTAGTTATAGTCCGCAACCCTATATACTCCCTGATAAAGGTTTTTTGTATTCATTTTGCATGAATCTGTTATGATCCATAATCTGCTGCTTCTCTTGTCTCCTAATCGCAGCTCTGCATGCAGTTGTTACTTAAAAGTAATTACCTGTTGATTAGGTATATGTATTCACTTTATTTCTATGCTGATTATGCACTGTCAAACGGTATGTGTTTGTTTTTACCAGCAGCACTATGTGTGTGCATCCGGCGGGTTGCTATGGTAATGGCACTGGAGAGCGCGCGTCGCTGCAGGGTGACGTCATCGGCCCCCGTCCGGGACCCGCTCGTGCTGCGAGGGGATCAGTCTGTGTTTGGTTTGGGTATTTAAGGTAAGCACTTTGTTATTTCTGTTGATCTTGTCCTACCGGAATTTAGAATTAAATGAAACGTTGACACCGCTAATGATGCTGTCCAGTCAGCTTCTTTGATCCTACCTGATGCATGTTCATTAAGTCCTGTGAGTGCCGTGTTCCAGCCTTCCGTATTCAACTTTCTCTACATGGGCACCTGGGCCTTTACTCCGTTGTGGATTTCATTGGAGTGCCAGTCCTTCACTGCATTATATATATATATAGATATATATATACTAGTCCAGTATATATTAGAGATGTGCACCGGACATTTTTCGGGTTTTGTGTTTTGGTTTTGAAATCGGTTCCGCAGCCGTGTTTTGGATTTGGACGCGTTTTGGCAAAGCCTCCCTGAAAATTTTTTGTCGGATTCGGGTGTGTCTTGGATTTGGGTGTTTTTTTTCAAAAACCCCTCAAAAACAGCTTAAATCATAGAATTTGGGGGTAATTTGGATCTTATAGTATTATTAACCTCAATAACCACAATTTCCACTCATTTCCAGTCTATTCTGAACACTGAACACCTCACAAAACTATTTTTTGTCCTAAAATTTGCACCGAGGTCGCTGGATGACTAAGCAAAGCGACCCAAGAGGGCAGCAAAAACACCAGACCCATCTAGGAGTGGCACTGCAGTGTCAGACAGGATGGCACTTAAAAAAATTGTCCCCAAACAGCACATGATGCAAAGAAAAGAGAAAAAGAGGTGCACTGTGGTCGCTGGACGGCTAAGCTAAGCGACACAAACACCTCAATATCACAGGAATTATTTGTTCTAATCAATGGTATTATTGGTCAAAATCACTGGAAGAAAATGACAAAATCACTGGAATTATTTGTTCTAATCAATGGTATTATTGGTCCAAATCACTGGAAGAAAATGACAAAATTACAGGAATTATTCGTTCTAATCAATGGTATTATTGGTCCAAATCACTGGAAGAAGACTGACGTTTTTGGGATTATGGAGACATAATGTTTTTGAATATAAATCCTAAAGCAGGTGGTGTATTAGAGCAAGAGACCAGCCATGCAGTTTCTGAAATATTATGACAAAATATTACTTTATTTCATAAGTATTCATTCCTAACTCTGCTAAGTACTGTTCGGCATACTGAATCTGGCTTCCATGAGGTAGTTGTCCATTATTTCAGCTTCCATTGACCTTTTTGAAAGCGGTAGAAGTTATCGATTCTTTTTTTTTTTTTTTTTTCCCCTATTTTTAATTTTCACCTGCATAGCCCAGTAAAATGTTGCAATTTTAAGTATTGACTTGTGCCTTCTGGGGGTCCACTTGTTCACCAAACCCAGCCAAATCTCATCCTGATTCCTAACCCTCAGTTCCACGTTCTCTATGTACCCCATCTGTGTCACCCATGTCTGTCTACACCTCCCCTTTAGATTGTAAGCTCTCACGAGCAGGGCCCTCTTCCCTCATGTGCTTATATACTGTTGGTCACCAAAATGCTACACTGTAATACTATATATACTGCTCACAAAAATGCCGCACAGATATGGAATGGATACTTGCAGTGACACAGAGCTGCAAGATACAGCAATGGCCTACTGTACAACTATCTACTGTTAGTCACCAAAATGCTGCACTGTAATACTATATATACTGCTCACAAAAATGCCGCACAGATATGCAATGGATACTTGCAGTTACACAGAGCTGCAAGATACAGCAATGGCCTACTATACAACTATATACTGTTAGTCACCAAAATGCTGCACTGTAATACTATATATACTGCTCACAAAAATGCCGCACAGATATGGAATGGATACTTGCAGTGACACAGAGCTGCAAGATACAGCAATGGCCTACTGTACAACTATATACTGTTAGTCACCAAAATGCTGCACTGTAAAACTATATATACTGCTCACAAAAATGCCGCACAGATATGGAATGGATACTTGCAGTGACACAGAGCTGCAAGATACAGCAATGGCCTACTGTACTGTACTACTATAATTATTATATACTGGTGGTCCCCAGTCCCCACAATAAAGCACACTGAGCACAGATATTTGCAGCACACTGAGCACAGATATGGAGCGTTTTCAGGCAGAGAACGTAGATATTTTCAGCACACTGAGCACAGATTATTTGCAGCACACTGAGCACAGATATTTGCAGCACACTGAGCACAGAGAGCACAGATTACAGAGCTTTTCAGGGAGAGAGCGCTGCCACGTCCTCTCCGTTCAATCTCCAATGCACGAGTGAAAATGGCGGCGACGCGCGGCTCCTTATATAGAATACGAATCTCGCGAGAATCTGACAGCGGGATGATGACGCTCGGGCGCGTTCTGGTTAACCGAGCAAGGCGGGAAGATCCGAGGCTGCCTCGGAACCGTGTAAAATAGGTGAAGTTCGGGGGGGTTAGAATACTATAGAATACTCAGAATACTTGTACAATAAATTCTGTAATAGGTACACTCTTTCTTAACTAACGCTCTCTGTAATAAGAAATGTAGAATACTCAAGTGTCTGTAAAGTCTCAGCGCTGTGGACAGGCGGCTTTACAGGGGAGACCTTGCCCTGCAATCTCAGAGACCAGTAGCAGCTATGCTCAGAAGATGGTGCCCAGCGTCTCTGTCAGGAACTGAGGGAGAGTGTGAGGCAGCTCCAGGGTGGGAAATCTGCGAGGAAATGGCTCCCTGGGCCGGGGGAGGGGCTACAGGTCAAGTGCTGACTCCCCTATGCTGGGCCTCACCGCCGGTAATACGGAGCCTTACCAATAGGGGTGTTAGTTAGTACATCCGTCCTGTACTCCTATGCCCTGGCGGATATTGTCGGGTCCCTGCTCGGTAACAGTGTCCATGCCAGCGTCGCAGTCTATCTTCCTAGACTGCGACAGGAACGCGATTTAGTGGCGGGTCCCGCCTCGGGGACCCTCTTACCTCCTCCCTTCGTAGCAGCCACCCAAACCAGGAGAGCGTCTGCGACCATTTGCCTAAACCGGAGCGTCTCCGCCGCACATACCCGGGATCTGAGCCAAGGGAGTATGTGACGCCGGTTGTGAGGTGACGGAGATGCAGCACTGAATGTCACCCTGACATAACAGTGCTGCATCCCTTGAAGTCTTCTGATGCTTTTTCAGGTCTGCCCAGCGCAGCCCGCCTGTTAGATGACCTGCTGCCTGCAGGCACCACTCGAAACTAAGCTCTCAGTGCCTGGAGGCGGGGTTATAGAGGAGGCCCCAATGCATCCTGGGACAGTCAAAGCTTTGCGTGATGGTGGCTCTGGATCCAAGATCCCGCTCTACCCCCGACCCCGATGTATTCCCTGTGGAACACAGTGTACCCCGCTGCAGAAAAATATATGTTAGGGGATGCCCTGGCCTGCAAGACATTTACCATCACCAGGCCTTTAAGTCTGGGGTGGTAGTGAAAAAATGATGGGGCCAAAGAATGTGGGATGCCTCCAAATTTACCACTAACCAGCACTAGCCTTTACCAGCCAGGGATGGTGCCACTATAGCAGGGGGGGGACACAGTGCCCTAGGCCGGACAACATGGAGCTGGATTCTCTTACAGGGTCATGCACCCTCCCCCATAAGAAATGAGCCCTGTGCTGATAGCACTAGGGATATTCCCAATACCCGCAGGCTATGGATGTTTTGGGTTAATAATTATTGGTTAATAAGGGAACAATATATTTTAATTTTCTAGTGCATTACAGGTCTCAGACAGTTCTGTCATGTCTAATTTAAATGTCTGCAGTGGTATGCTGTCACTTCAAAAAACAACACGTGCCAGCCAGCATGGCTTGCAGTCCAGGGCCCGCTGGCACCTGCAATTAAAAATAAACACAAAAACCCCACAGAACATACATATTGCACTATATGCCTGCTTAAAATGAAGGCACCCATCCTTTAATATACATTAAGGGGGTCATTCCGACCCGATCGTTCGCTGCAGTTTATCGCAGCGCAGCGATCGGATCTGCGCATGCGCCGGCCGAATGCCGTTGCTCTCTAGCGATCGCCTCTGCCTGATTGACAGGCAGAGGCGGTCGCTGGGCGGGAGGGGGCTGGACGGCGGCATTAAGCAGCCATTTAAGGGGCGCAATCCGTCCAACGCAGGCGTGGACAGACCTTTGGGGGGGCAGGCCGCGGTAGCTGCGTGATGTCACACGCAGCCGCTGCGACCCGGGCAGTGAAGAGGTTGTCCCGGCCAGCCGCTGGAGCTGCGCTGGCTGGGAGTTACTCCTCAAATGCAAAAGCATCGCCGCTGTGCGATGCTTTTGCACTTCTGCGTGGGGGGGGGGGGAGCGGCACTGACATGCGGGGCGGACCAGCCCTGTGCTGGGCATCCCCCCGCATGTCTGAGTGCCTGATCGTAGCTGTGCTAAATTTAGCACAGCTACGATCAACTCGGAATGACCCCCTATATACAGTATACTGTATGTCAGAAGTGGAGAATGAGGAGTGTGTTTATTTAATAAAGGATTTTTTAATGCGGTGTGTGAGCACTGTAGTTTTTCTAATAATTTTTTTCATCAAAATTGAATCTGCTGACAGTAATCTGTCAGATAGTCCATTCATTTTCTGTAGTTAATCAAAAGTAGTAAATTGATAGTGATCAGACAGATCAGTGTAACATCATTTAGAGTAGTTAATCAATTATCTGCAATTTGTCAGATGGTCTGACAGTCAATGCATAATTATGGGAGACAGTGTAATTTCAGTAAGATAACCATTAGATTTAAAGTGGCATTTAGTTTAAAGGTAAAACCAAGTTGGTATTGTCTTTAAACTAATTGGTTTTTTAAATATAATGACTATCTTTCTGTAGTTGCGCTAGTTCCCACAAATCACAGGCTATTACATTTGGCATTCAATACCAATTGAACACTTGAGAGATAATGGGGGTCATTCCGAGTTGATCATAGCTGTTCTAAATTTAGCACAACTACGATCATGTTCCCAGACATGCGAGGGGACGCCCAGCACAAGGCTAGTCCGCCCCACATGTCTGTCCGCACAGCGGCGTTGCTCTTGTACTTGTTGAATAACTCCCGGCCAGCGCAGCTCCTGCGGCTGGCCGGGAGTTGCTCGTTGCTGCCCCTGGTCTCAGCGACTGTGTGTGACGTCATGCAGCCACTGCGGCCCGCCCCCCGCATGGTCCGGCAACGCCTGCATTGGCCAGACTGCGCCCCCAAAATGGCGGCCAAATGCCACCTGTCAATCGGGCAGAGGCGATCGCTACGGAACGACGGCATGCGCCAGCACACTGCGGTGCCGGCGCATGCGCAGTTCCAACCTGATCGCTGCGCTGCGAACACCTGCAGCGAGCAATCGGGTTGGAATGACCCCCTATAAGAGCTATATTTATATTGGGTCATTTTAATAGGATTTTAAGATTGGTGTCCATAGTGTTATAAGTGTTCAGTAAAGGTTCTAGTAGAGATGTGCACGGACACCAGTGTTTTTGTTTTTGTTTTTAAATCTGAATTCATCTTTGGGTTTTGGTTTTGCAAAACCACCCTCCGGTGTTTTGTTTCAAATTCAGATTTCTGTTCGATTAAAAATCAATATAAAAATGATAATCATTTATCAAAATTGATTTAAAAAAAATACTGTATAAATAAAAACAGCTAAAAAATCATGTAATTTTGCAACCCAAAACCCAAAGCTCTATTTTAAAATCCGTATTCCAAACCGTGTAAAGATCCTAATTGGTACTCGGTTCAGGTCAGATGTCCTCTGGAGATCCAGATTGGGCTCTGGTTCAGCCCGGATCCACAAAATATGTGTTGATTTGGATTTCTGGAGAACTGAACCACACATCTCTAGTTGTAAGTTAGAAATCATTTACTAACAAAGTAATGCCAAACCACCATGACGGTTTAGATATTTATGGGATCAGAGATTAGAGGAATAAGACACAATGGGTGGAATTCAAATGTTTGAAAAGTCGGTTGGGTGTCTGTTTTTTCCTGTCTATTAGATGGGGGAAAAAGACTCCCAACTGACTTTTCAAACATTTGAATCTCCCCCAAAAAGTTTTTGTGATTTTAACCTTATTTATTTAGGTATACCTCCCAACTGTCCCGATTTTTGGAGGATAGTCCTTTTTTTAGGACTGTCCTGCTGCCCCACCCACTGGTCAGAAGAGTCCCGCATCTTGACTACTAAAAGTTGGGAGGCATGATTTAGGGCTCTGGTTGGTAAAAATAAATAAATAAACAAATAAATGTGTGAAACTGTTTAAAATGTATCAGTATTTTTCAACCTTTTTTGCATTCTTATTTTCCCCATATTTACAGTATATAAAAATGCATGCCATGACAGACCATGACTTTAATTAAAGAAGGAAAGTATTTAGATAACATGACAAAGCAAGGCTTATCCTGCACCAGACTGAATATAATTAATTGACTAAATCATGATAACCAACTAAACAGAAAAAGATTTAGGCCCCCATGGGCAGCTATTCTAACGTTGGAGGTGCTCCTAGGAATAATGTACCAAATACACATTAATTTAGTGGATGTAGAAGAACCCACATCTCACCAAAAGAAAAGAAATTCCTTTGTTTGGAGCACTCTTTTAAGTAATCAGTATGAATTAATGAAAGATTTATTTTATTAAAACTTAGCTTTTATTATTCCTTACTTGACTAAAAGATAAAAGGGGTATGCTATAATTAATGAATCCCCTTATAAACAGTGGTAAAAATCTACAAATAAGAGCAATTACAATCGTTTATTATATAATGATGTAATTGTTCAAAAATTAGAAAATACAATGATAGTGATCTATCAAACTAATCAGATAAACAGCAGTAGTGATATTTTTTACTCTCGTATACTCAGAAAATTCATTAACATTTGGGTATTTAATATCACAAATAGATTCAGACCAATTATATGCGTCTGGATTTGATCAAGCGGTGTAAATAATGCTAGAAAACTTCTTTGGATCAGCTTCTCCCCACAATTCAATCAAGCTTGTACACAAAAGGACTGATACTTTCTCATAGAGATAAAACAGAAATGCTATCCATAGCTGTGTTGATGAATAAAGAGTACAAGGTTGCAATTTGACTTCGTTAAACAAGAACCTGACACATATTGTATCACAATTGTATGGAACAGGTGTTGGTGCATAAATCGCCACCTAGTATTGGGGCCAGATTCCAGTCACAGTGTAGCAAAGTCATGTGAGTCAATCAGCACATAATCACATTGAAAAAAAGGGTTATACATTACAAATCCTGTACTCTTTAATGATTGTCCGTAATCTGGAAACACATTGCTGCATATAGGCAAACATTATATTGTGATATAACAAAAAGGAGGGGAGAAGGGAAAGGAAAAACAAAGTGTAGACACTCTAGTCAACTGATCCCATCTGCTGTCCGACCTCATCCAAGAGCGGAGGAAAGATGAGAGTGGGACCGTCGACTGTGCCGTAGAAATAAGAAAGACAGGCACACTGGCTGAAGACCCCGTCGTGGTGTTAGATGGGCCCTGATGCTAACGAGCCTTGCATGGTCTAAATGCGCCACTTGGGCCAGAGCCAGAGGCCGAAATGAAAAGAAAAGTAATACAAAATGAAAATTACATTTATGCTCTCAACTGAAGTTATGAGAGATGAAATCAATAAATCTTTTGTTCTTTAGAGCAAGGTTTAAATTTAAACTGCTATTGCCCACATCTAAATTGCTCCTAAATTGATGAGACTGATTTCAATATATAACCTTATGAGCACAGGCTGATTAATATCTCAAATATTAGTGTGTCCACCTTTGTTGCACCTTGCTAAATTGATGAGACTGATTTCAATATATAACCTTATGAGCACAGGCTGATTAATATCTCAAATATTAGTGTGTCCACCTTTGTTGCACCTTGCTAAATTGATGAGACTGATTTCATTATATAACCTTATGAGCACAGGCTGATTAATATCTCAAATATTAGTGTGTCCACCTTTGTTGCACCTTGCTCATTGCCATATCTTTCAAAGAGGTATGTACCTATTAAGAAGAAATAGAAAAACCTATATTTGAAAATACCTAACAAGTGAGGGCTGAAGAAAAAAGGATAGTAGGCACTCCAGTTCACTGATCCCATCTGCTGTCTGACCTCATCAAGAGAGCGGAGGACAGATGAGAGTAGGATCGTGGGCTGTGCCGTGAAAAAGGAGAAAAACCGGATGGCAACTTGAGAAGCCGTATGTGGCGTTAGGCGGACCCTGATGCTAAGTAGCCTTGCAGGGTCCGGATGCGCCACCGGAGACCAAATGTCCGTCCGTGAAGAAAAAGAGGGGGAAAAGAGAGGATATGGGGAGTACCGGATTGTTTTATCTGAAGCGCAACTCGCTGTAAGTCACTGCTCTGGCAGCGGTCCGTTGATCCAAGCCGCTCGATCGTTTGGAGCTGCTGCTGCTGATCACGTCTCCCCCGCTGCTAGCCGCGGTCAGTTGATCCAAGCCGCTCGATTGCTTGAAACTGCTGCTGCTGATCACGGCTCCCCCTGCAGTGAGGAGACCGTGCATTGGGCCGTAATTAGGACGTACGTTTCACCACCTGGGCTTGCTCACCTAGCAGCCTATAGTGGTGTTCAAATGGTATCCTTAAGAAGAGATCATTAGCCAATAGCTTTTCTAGGATCTTAAGGGTCCAATTATAACGTGAATGAATCCAGCTGTTCTATCCCTTAAATAGTGCATATCCTACACAGCTATAAAAGCACATAGAATAGTAGATCATCATCTCAAAAATAGATGTAGGATTTCTATTATATACAAGGATAGTTCGTACAGAACAACATTAGTAGATCATGATGATATCATAGTGATTATAGTAACACTTCATAGATTATGTATATTATTAGATCATATACATCAAAAGGTTGTAAAGTGAGTGAGCAGAGTTAATTGATCAGGCAAATAGTATAAGCCTAATTGTCCGACAGCAAAGGGCGGAAATCCGGACTGAATCACCAATAAAAAAACAAATTTATTATTAACCAGAATAAATAATAAAGATAAACAATTATTTAAATGAGATTAAAAATAATAAAATTAATGTTTTAAATATCAATTAATTAGTAATTAATTAATGAATCAACACTCTAATAAATAAAATAAATTTGTAGAAATTATATGAATTTTAGAGATGAGGGAAGTGATAAGAATATTGAAATAATGATTTCTTACTAGTGGTAATAATAATAAAAGCAGTATTGTGAGTGTATAACAATGTTAAACATTATTGTAAATAATAAGAGCAAATGAAATAACGCTTTATTAAGAAAGAAAAAGGTACCTATAACATGCAAAATTGCAAAAACCTAAAAAGGGGTCCCTACCTAATATTATGACTGTTAAATACAGACAAGTGCATAAGATTGAGTGTATAGTGAAAAATGGAGACAGATTAAGTGTGAGTATGAAAGAAAAGGGGGGCGCATATGTGAAAAATATTAAAGAATGGGAGAATTATAGTGTATCATGGGTGCCAGATGTCAGTTTGGGATGTGTAAGAAAGGTGTAAAGTGGTATGACTACGTAGTGAGAGGTTTGAGTCATGTGTGTAAATCTACTAATTGCTGACCAAGCAGTATGATTGAAGCCAAGCAAGTGTAGCCAAGTGAATAAGAATATATATATATAGGTAAAGTGATTAAAGTGCCTCACAGCAAACAAGTGCATACGTGAAGGAAAATCAAATCTAAACAGGTGAATGTACTGGAAATAATTGTGTTAAAAATGTGCTGGAATCTATGAGAAAAGAATAAAATTATAATAAAATCAAAACAAAGAGAAAGAAACCAGATGGAAAAAGAAAAGGAAAAAGGGGTGGGTGAATGAGATTATGATGCAATGATGATTATACGCACTTGTACTGAGTTAGTTATAGTATTATAAGTATAGTATATGGATAGTGGCTGGAGATACCTTTGTAAGTCTAAGAGGAGTGTCTCCACTCCACATAGATATGATCATAAGAACACAGAGTAGTTTATGTGTTCATTAAGACCTGATGGGGCTAGGCTTCCCAGTAGATAAGTCCACTGACTCTCCTTTTTGAGTAATTCCTGC
Source organism: Pseudophryne corroboree (assembly GCF_028390025.1). Lineage (NCBI taxonomy): Eukaryota > Metazoa > Chordata > Amphibia > Anura > Myobatrachidae > Pseudophryne > Pseudophryne corroboree. Next base: position 790,987,314 of record NC_086445.1, on the reverse strand, counting down.
ATTGCATCACCCCCTCTAATTCCAAGTTTCACTTTTTCCAAACCGAAGGCTTGCATTCGATGAGTGTTGTCATTACGATGGAGATAAAAATGTCTGGCCACCGTTGTTATTTGTCGGAAATTCTGCATGTCTCTATTCACATTCCGAATCGTTCCTACATGTTCCAATATCCGCTGTTTAATCATCCGTGTGGTTATTCCCACATATCTTTTGCCACATAGGCACTGTAAACAGTACACCACATTTGTTGTTTTACAGTTAAAATAATCAAAAATCCTATGTTGATTACCAAATTTATCTGTAATCTCTTGTATTGGCCTCATGTACTCACAAGCCCTACAGGTCCCACATGGGTATGTGCCTCTTACTGAGGGGGAGATGGAAGGGTGTCGTTGGTAATGACTTTGTACCCAGTGATCCTTTAAATTCGGTGACCTTCTCCAGCTCATCGAGACCTTATCTCCCAGACTGATTGCTAAATCTGGGTCAGATAACAGGACGTGCCAGTGTTTTTGAATGCCTTCTTTGAGTTGTCTCCACTCCTGGCAAAAATCTCCCACAAATCTCAGTTCCTCTTGATCCTTCACTTTCTTTTCTTGGAAAATAAGTGAGTTCCTATCTGTTTTCAGTAAGGAGTTGCGTGCTGTCGGACAATTAGGCTTATACTATTTGCCTGATCAATTAACTCTGCTCACTCACTTTACAACCTTTTGATGTATATGATCTAATAATATACATAATCTATGAAGTGTTACTATAATCACTATGATATCATCATGATCTACTAATGTTATTCTGTACGAACTATCCTTGTATATAATAGAAATCCTACATCTATTTTTGAGATGATGATCTGCTATTCTATGTGCTTTTATAGCTGTGTAGGATATGCACTATTTAAGGGATAGAACAGCTGGATTCATTCACGTTATAATTGGACCCTTAAGATCCTAGTAAAGCTATTGGCTAATGATCTCTTCTTAAGGATACCATTTGAACACCACTATAGGCTGCTAGGTGAGCAAGCCCAGGTGGTGAAACGTACGTCCTAATTACGGCCCAATGCACGGTCTCCTCACTGCAGGGGGAGCCGTGATCAGCAGCAGCAGTTTCAAGCAATCGAGCGGCTTGGATCAACTGACCGCGGCTAGCAGCGGGGGAGACGTGATCAGCAGCAGCAGCTCCAAACGATCGAGCGGCTTGGATCAACGGACCGCTGCCAGAGCAGTGACTTACAGCGAGTTGCGCTTCAGATACAACAATCCGGTACTCCCCATATCCTCTCTTTTCCCCCTCTTTTTCTTCACGGACGGACATTTGGTCTCCGGTGGCGCATCCGGACCCTGCAAGGCTACTTAGCATCAGGGTCCGCCTAACGCCACATACGGCTTCTCAAGTTGCCATCCGGTTTTTCTCCTTTTTCACGGCACAGCCCACGATCCTACTCTCATCTGTCCTCCGCTCTCTTGATGAGGTCAGACAGCAGATGGGATCAGTGAACTGGAGTGCCTACTATCCTTTTTTCTTCAGCCCTCACTTGTTAGGTATTTTCAAATATAGGTTTTTCTATTTCTTCTTAATAGGTACATACCTCTTTGAAAGATATGGCAATGAGCAAGGTGCAACAAAGGTGGACACACTAATATTTGAGATATTAATCAGCCTGTGCTCATAAGGTTATATAATGAAATCAGTCTCATCAATTTAGCAAGGTGCAACAAAGGTGGACACACTAATATTTGAGATATTAATCAGCCTGTGCTCATAAGGTTATATATTGAAATCAGTCTCATCAATTTAGGAGCAATTTAGATGTGGGCAATTGCAGTTTAAATTTAAACCTTGCTCTAAAGAACAAAAGATTTATTGATTTCATCTCTCATAACTTCAGTTGAGAGCATAAATGTAATTTTCATTTTGTATTACTTTTCTTTTCATTTCGGCCTCTGGCTCTGGCCCAAGTGGCGCATTTAGACCCTGCAAGGCTCGTTAGCATCAGGGCCCATCTAACACCACGACGGGGTCTTCAGCCAGTGTGCCTGTCTTTCTTATTTCTACGGCACAGTCGACGGTCCCACTCTCATCTTTCCTCCGCTCTTAGATGAGGTCGGACAGCAGATGGGATCAGTTGACTAGAGTGTCTACACTTTGTTTTTCCTTTCCCTTCTCCCCTCCTTTTTGTTATATCACAATATAATGTTTGCCTATATGCAGCAATGTGTTTCCAGATTACGGACAATCATTAAAGAGTACAGGATTTGTAATGTATAACCCTTTTTTTCAATGTGATTATGTGCTGATTGACTCACATGACTTTGCTACACTGTGACTGGAATCTGGCCCCAATACTAGGTGGCGATTTATGCACCAACACCTGTTCCATACAATTGTGATACAATATGTGTCAGGTTCTTGTTTAAAGAAGTCAAATTGCAACCTTGTACTCTTTATTCATCAACACAGCTATGGATAGCATTTCTGTTTTATCTCTATGAGAAAGTATCAGTCCTTTTGTGTACAAGCTTGATTGAATTGTGGGGAGAAGCTGATCCAAAGAAGTTTTCTAGCATTATTTACACCGCTTGATCAAATCCAGACGCATATAATTGGTCTGAATCTATTTGTGATATTAAATACCCAAATGTTAATGAATTTTCTGAGTATACGAGAGTAAAAAATATCACTACTGCTGTTTATCTGATTAGTTTGATAGATCACTATCATTGTATTTTCTAATTTTTGAACAATTACATCATTATATAATAAACGATTGTAATTGCTCTTATTTATAGATTTTTACCACTGCTTATAAGGGGATTCATTAATTATAGCATACCCCTTTTATCTTTTAGTCAAGTAAGGAATAATAAAAGCTAAGTTTTAATAAAATAAATCTTTCATTAATTCATACTGATTACTTAAAAGAGTGCTCCAAACAAAGGAATTTCTTTTCTTTTGGTGAGATGTGGGTTCTTCTACATCCACTAAATTAATGTGTATTAAGTATTTAGATAAACCAGTTGAAATACTGTATTCCTACTCTAGCTGCAGTCAAACCTGCTCTCTGCCTCTCTTGCAGGTCTTGGTTCTGAGACTGAACGTAGTCCCACTGCACAAAAGTGGAAGCAAGGAAGAGGCAAACAACTACAGACCAGTGAGTTTTACATCAGTAGTAGGAAAATTGATGGAAACACTCTTAAAAGAAAGAGTTTTAGATTATCTCAAATCCAGCAATTTACAGGATCCCAAACAACATGGATTCACTGGTGGTAGATCATGTCAAACAAACCTTATTGATTTTTTTTGACTGTGTAACTAAAGTGATGGATAAAGCTGGAGCCATGGATATAGTTTATCTAGACTTTAGTAAGGCTTTTGACACTGTTCCACATTGCAGACTACTAAATAAACTCAAAAGCTTGGGATTGGATACTAAGATTGTTGAAAGGATAAGATCTTTGTTGCAGGGTAGAAAAAAGAGAGTTGTAGTAAATGGAGTGCATTCACATGAGGGAAATGTTACCAGTGGAGTACCCCACGGATCTGTACTTGGACCAGTGCTTTTTAATATCTTTTTTGGTGACATTGCAAATGGCATTAAAAGGAAAGTTTGCCTTTTTGAAGATGAAACAAAGGTACACAACAGGGTAGACACACCAAGAGGGCTAAAACAAATGATTGAGGATCTAGGTAGACTAGAGGAATGGTCAAGAGTATGGCAATTACAGTTTAATGCCAAAAAAATGCAAAATCATGCACTTGGGTGGGTCTCAAAAATCCAAAAGCTAAATATAGTATTAATAGCACTATACTGGAAACTACTGAGGAGGAAAGGGATCTAGGAGTCACTATTTCAGGTGACTTAAAGGCAGGTGAGCAATGTAATAAAGCAATAAGGAAGGCTAGTCAGATGCTTGGCTGCACTGGGAGAGGAATCAGTAGCAGAAAGAAAGAAGTAATAATGCCACTGTATAGTCATTGGTACAGCCTCATCTAGAATACGGTGTTCAATTCTGGAGGCCATATCTTCAAAACGATATTAATACATTAGAGACTGTACAAAGAAGGGCAACTAACATGGTGCATGGCCTACATCACAAAACAGACCCAGAAAGACAAAAAAATCTCAATATTTATAGTTTGTAGCAGAGAAGGGAAAGGGAGAACACGATAGAAACTTTCAAATATATCAAGGGTTTTTACAAAGTCCAGGAGGAAAACATTCTCCAAATGAAAAGAAGCAATAGGACACGAGGACATGCACTGAGACTGGAGGGGGGGAGGTTCAGGGGAAATTTTGAGGAAAAATTAGATCACAGAAAAGGTAGTGGACAAGTGGAATAGCCTCCCATCAGAGGTGGTAGAGGCTAAGATAGTAGAGCAATTTAAACATGCATTGGATAGACATAAGGATATCCTTACAAAGCAATAAGGATCAAATAAAGTTTGAGATAAAAATATGGTAAAAAAAAGGGGCAGACTAGATGGGCCAAGTGGTTCTTATCTGGCGTCAAATTCTATTTTTCTATATTTCTAAGCAGTTATGCAAACACTAGACCTGAATGTACAGCAGTCAGTGTCATTTGTGTGCCATATGTTATGCTTGAAAACACCTCAGTCACAAAGTAGTTGTGCTTACTGAGATTCCAGTTATAAAGAAAAGAGAGCAAAACAACTCATGGCATAGAAGTAACTCTCCCAGTCTCAGAATTGTGCTGATTAAGAAGGAAGGTATTCTATGATTTATGGACTGAATTCTGTTATGTACAACTAATATGGTAATGTTACAGGAGGTGTCTGTAGAAAAAAAATGCAGCATCGGATAACTGTCGAACCATCTGTCTCGATGGTCACAGTTCCGGCCATCTGCGTAAGCCAAGCTTACTCGGATAGGCCGTCGAAACTGAGCAGCCAGGTCCAGGAAGTCTGCATCTGACAGCACATACCATGGGCTCAGCACAACTACAAAACTGGGATGACACCCCTCCTTTTGTAGAACAGTCCTGGGATGACACCCCCCCCCCCCTTTTGTAGAACAGTCCTGCTCCACCCCACAAATGCCTCAGCATGTCAATCAAACTGCAGCTAAGAGGGGATTGCGAACAATTACACAGGACTCATTCTGCACATACCCAGTTCCCAGAGATAGAACTACCATTGGTGCAGTGGGTGCATTGCACCGGGCCTCCTGAGGACTAAGGGGCCCACTGCTGCCCAGTCCAGCAATGTCCCCATGTATCCCTACAGACCATTTTGAGTGATGTCAGATGAATGGCCCAGGCAGAGAGCAGCCTGAGGGGTATGCCCCTTACCTTAGGGAGGCAGGGCTGACTTTGTGTGTGATGGACTAATAGAGGAGTCCAGCCATCTATCAGTGCTGATGATCACAGCCACTTACTGCCTCTAATTAACAGACAGCTGTACAGTTTTTCTGATTCACCGCAGGTCACACCCGGTCACTGTCAGAGTCTGCCTGACCGAGTGTCAAACTGAGGAAAGCACAAGTGGCGGGGGCCTCTGTCAGGCAAAGAGCAGAGGCCACTGTGTTCCTGCACCCACCAAGGCACACGCCCCTTGTTCTCCACACCACACAGGACATTCTGCTTGTACCCTTCACTTACTGCCTCCCCCTGCATTCCGAAGGCACCTTCTGCCATGTGGCATATTGTAATCTTGAGTTGGGGTGGAGGAGGGGGTCCAAATGATATGTTTGCACTCGGGGCCACCACTCACAAGTTCTGGCATCGGCAGTTCCCCCACCATTAGATTTGTATGTAAACCATCGGGTTTACATACAAATACGTATCAGGCCCTATGCTTGCTCACCTGTGGTAAATTAGACAAAATGCTGACATTCTACGTGCACCACAAAGCAAAGATTGGCTACAGGAAATGCAGCAATATACAACCTGTGAAAATAACTAGATATTTAAATTTTTGATGTGAGTGTACCTAATGGAAGATTGACTGTAAATGACAACATTCATTGTAAAATCATTTAATTATTGTGCATAAAACAAATGCAAGTACAATGAGGAAATGTATCTTTAATGTATATAAACAGTCCTTGTTTGGACATTGCTATTAATAAACAATAAGTCACATTTACCGTGTTAAAAAATACAGATCCAAATACAAAATTAAAGTACTAATTAAGGTCCATTAAATACAAACATCCGTTTTCTTCCACTTTAAAAAAAAAGCAAACCGATTGCAAATATCTAATTTATCATGCAATTAGATAGTGGCACATACACTAATAATAGTAATAGCATCAAGATGATCAACGCGCATTCAGTCCCCAACAGCTGCCGATTGCCATTATTTTCCATAATTACAGTATTTTGCACACTGCATTCTGTGTTTTCTTTTTAGTATCAGTGCTCTTTTAAATTTCTGGATTACAAAAATGGAGAAGCCTCTGCTTAATAAATTCACCCCTTATCTTCCTTCTCTTCTATCACATCCTGAATCTGTCAATTGGTAGTTAGTTATTCAAAGGAAGCACCTTTCAAAATGCACTTGTTTATTAAAAAACAAGGCCAGGATGTAATGAATGGTTTAGCCTTGTACATGATTGCCCCTTTAGAAATAACGTCTGAGTTCGGCCGGCATCCTGCAAAGCTTACCTTACATCACACCCCAAGACTCTTTAAAAAATATAGGGTTCAATCCAATTAGGTGTCAGTCGGGTCCTGCGAGCCGTTCTCACTGCAAACTCACACTGTTAATTACATTTCCAATTCAATTCCAAACTCGCATTGATTTTCCAGAGGAAATTCACGTTTTCTTTTTTTCTTTATTGTGCACCCACCTGAGCAGTTGATAAAGTCAGTAAAATGTTTATTTTAATGTAAAAATGTTGTGACATGGGGGGTCATTCCGAGTTGATCGCTCGCTAGCAGTTTTTAGCAGCCGTGCAAACGCTATGCCGCCGCCCACTGGGAAGTGTATTTTAGCTTAGCAGAAGTGCGAACGCTTCTGCAGCCGTGCTCTGCAAAAACAGTTTGTGCAGTTTCAGAGTAGCTCAGAACTTACTCAGCACTTCAGCCTATTCGTGTCTGGATTTGACATCACACACCCACCCAGCATTCGCCCAGCCACGGCTGCGTTTTCCCTGGCACGCCTGCGTTTTTGCAAACACTCCCTGAAAACGGTCACACAGAAACGCCCACTTCATATCAATCAAACTGCGACTTAATTCTTCGCAAGAACCTGTGCAAAATCACATCGTTCGTTTTACCCGTATGTCGCACGTGCGCATTATTATTATTATTATTATTATTATTATCCTTTATTTATATGGGGCCACAAGGGTTCCGCAGCGCCCAATTACAGAGTACATATGCACATAATCAAAACAGGAAAACAGTGACTTACAGTTGAAGACAATTTAGGACAAGTACAGGGTAACTAAGCATATCTACACCAGTAAATGACAGAGATAAGTTCCAGGTGGCCAAAAAACTGCGTGATTTGGGCAGTTGAGGATTATTAAAGTAAGAAAAGGATAAGCACATGAGAAAAGAGGGCCCTACTCGTGAGAGCTTACATTCTAAGGGGGTCATACGCATGCAAAGAAATGCCATTTTTTTGCCCTGATCGCTGCGCTGCGAAAATCGGCAGCGAGCGATCAACTCGGAATGACCCCCATAGTGCAGAACCTCTGGTACACCTCTCCCAATGAATGAAAATGTACTTAAAGGGGTTTAAAAAGCATCACTTTGCCAATAATGACATGTCAGGTTTTAGGCAAATTTCTTTGAAAAGATCAATAACGGGTTAAATTATGTGGGACAGGTATGAGGTTGTATATTGATGGGAGAGAACTTTTTGAACTTGAAAATGAGAGGTTAAAGTGTGTATTCCAACTTTTTACAAAACAATATTAAAACACTGAAAAATCACTTTGTGAAGTATGGCTGATTGCTTGTGTTTAAAAGAGCCCAATCTTTGGACTTGTATATGTCCAAAGATTGGGCTCTTTTAAACACAAGCAATCAGCTGTAATGAATTTACTAATTAGTAAAGCATGATAAAAGGAAGGAAATGCTATGGGCCACTACAGTCTTGAGAAAGTCCCAGTGCATTGTGGGACGAAACGCATTGACCAGACCTGATTAGTTCACGTTACTTCACAAACGGATCTCCATCTTATCTTCTACTGAGCCCTACAAACAGCTCCATGTACAGTGATCTTTGCCGCTGAGAGATCACTCTACTAATCATACCAGCCCCCGCAGTGGTGACCATCAGTGCCCATATTGGTGACTATTTCCACTGGAAAGAACAAGTGGGCAGTAGCTCATGGACAGATGCCGGTCCTTGCGCCAGCTGACAGATCATCACCTTGAGATTCCAGTGAGCAGAGGTACGCGCGACCGGCTACCAATCCCGCTGCGTTGAGCGCCTCACCATCGGGAGGACAGGTGCAAGCAGAGACACCCGCAGCTGTAATCTAACAGAGACACCAAGGGGTAACTATACATTAACTCAGCCTGGAAAGTGAATCCTAGCCAGGACGCCGGCAATACAATATTACCTTCATTTTGATTCAGAGCTCTGACCATCCAAAACTCTTAACATTTGGATACAAGTAACCATTCTGGTTGCATCTGTTGCAAAAAAACCTGAACAATGTATATTAACTTTGGAGGAGAGACTTATTGGGAGGTCGTGAAAAAGAAATACAGTATCATATTGCTCCTGCTATTTTAGAAAAAGGTATTTTTATTCATATACATATCTGTGAAAGGGAGAACCAGGGCCGGCTCCAGGCATGTTCGACTAGAGCGGCCGCGCGGGGCGCCACCCTTAATGGGCGCCGCGATAGTCGTACCTGGAGCCGGCCCTGTACACTGCAACTCACCCCGCCGTCCCCGGCCTTTGAGTGTGTGCGTGCACTGCGCGGCACCGGCATCTGACGCCGGTGCCACGCAGCGCGCATGGTGCGCACAAGTGGTCGGGAACAGACAGTTGGTGCCCTCAGACAGCAGCACTCCCCCTCCCAGCGCCGCTGCAGGTATTGTGGGGATCATCGGGCACTGTGTGGGGGCATATCTGGCACTGTGGGGTCATCTGCACTGTGGGGGCACTGGCACTGTGTGGGGGCATATCTGTCACTGTGGGTTCATATCTGCACTGTGGGGGCACTGGCACTGTGTGTGGGCACTGGCACTGTATGGGGGCACAGCTGTCACTGTGGGGTCATATCTGCACTGTGGGGGCATATCTGGCACTGTGGGGTCATCTGCACTGGCACTGTGTGGTGGCATATCTGTCACTGTGGGGGCACTGGCACTGTGTGTGTGGGCACTGGCACTGTGTGGGGGCATATCTGTCACTGTGGGGTCATATCTGGCACTGTGGGGGCATATCTGGCACTGTGGGGCATATCTGGCACTGTGGGGTCATCTGCACTGTGGGGGCACTGGCATTGTGTGGGGGCATATCTGTCACTGTGGGGTCATATCTTCACTGTGTGTGGGCACTGGCACTGTGTGGGGGCATATCTGTCACTGTGGGGTCATATCTGTACTGTCCGGGCATATCTGGCACTGTGGGGTCATCTGCACTGTGGGGGCATTTATGTATCTGGCACTGTGGGGGCATTTATTTATCTGGCACTGTGGGGGCATTTATGTATCTGGCACTGCTGGGGGGCATATCGGCACTGTGGGGGCATTTATTTATCTGGCACTGTGGGGGCATTTATTTGGCACTGTGGGGGCATTTATGTATCTGGCACTGCTGGGGGGGCATGTCACGTGTAGCTGGCACTGCTGGGGGGCATGTCACGTGTATCTAGCACTGCTGGGGGGCATGTCACGTGTTGCTGGCACTGCTGGGGGGCATGTCACGTGTTGCTGGCACTGCTGGAGGGCATGTCACATGTATCTGGCACTGTTGGGGGGCATGTCACGTGGTGCTGGCACTGCTGGGGGGCATGCACGTGTTGCTGGCACTGCTGGGGGGCATGTCATGTGTAGCTGGCACGGCTGGAGGGGCATGTCACGTGTAGCTGGCATGGCTGGGGAGCATATCATGTAGTGTTCTCACTAGGCGTCTGTGGCTAGGCAATGTGTCTCAGTGCTCTGCCCGGCGCAATGTGTCTTAGTGCTCTGCCTGGCGCAATGTGTCTCAGTGCTCTGCCTGGCACAATGTGTCTCAGTGCTCTGCATGGCGCAATGTGTCTCAGTGCTCTGCCTGGCGCAATGTGTCTCAGTGCTCTGCCTGGCGCAATGTGTCTCAGTGCTCTGCCTGGCGCAATGTGTCTCAGTGCCCTGCCTGGCGCAATGTGTCTGACGTGCTCTGCCTGGCGCAATGTGTCTGACGTGCTCTGCCTGGCGCAATGTGTCTGACGTGCTCTGCCTGGCGCAATGCATCTGACGTGCTCTGCCTGGCGCAATGCGTCTGACGTGCTCTGCCTGGCGCATAGTGTGTAGGAGGTTCTACCTGGTGCAATGTATATTAGCTGCATTACTGTGTGGTGTAATACGAATTGCCACAATTATGTGGCCACGCACCTTCCCCACGAAGCAATGTCCCTAAATTTTTGCTGTCCATGTTCTAGCGTGTGGGTAGGTGAGCACCAAGCATTACAGTATGTACATAATTTCACCCTCCTAACTTAAAAATGTGCCCTCCCTGTGATCAGCACCCTGCCCTAAAAAGTGAGCATTATCATGTGTAGCTGGCACTGCTGGGGGGCATATTGTGTGTAGCTGGCACTGCTGGGGGGCATGTCATGTGTAGTTGGCTTGGCTGCGGGGCATGTCATGTGTAGCTGACAGTGCTGCGGGGTATGTCATGTGTAGCTGGCACTGCACATTATGTGTATCTGGCACTATACTCGAGACATTGTGTGTAAGGAACACTACTGTGGCTGTTATGTGTAAGGCTGCTAATTGTGTGCGTAGAGGGGGTGTGGAAATATATTTATAGTCTGATAATATACGAGGCCACGCCCACTTTTCCAGGAGGCCACACACACTTTTCCCGGAAGAAGCGCGGTTTGGGGGGGCTTTTATATTGATAATGTCAATTATTACCTTTAAACATGAAGCTATATACTAATACCGTGGAGCCGTTATGGCCGCTAGACCACGTGCACGTGCTACGCACTTTGTACGCTATTTGCGTACAGAGTATCGTACGTGGTACGCACTTGGCGTACACACGCTGCGCTGGGTGTACGGAATACACACAGCGAGCGCACACGCAGTTGATAACCTTTAAAACCTTTTAAATAAACACTGTAAGAATATGCTTATACTCTAAACCTTTAGACAAATACTGTAATGTTGTAATGCTTAAAAACCTTAACAAGGTGTATGCTGTTTGAGCAATTGAGACGCTAAGAAAAGCCCTTTGCAGTAAACAGTGAAAACACAAGACCTGGTTTGGATTTAAAAACCACAGCAGCTCTAACACCGCCGTGGATGGTTTAGAGAAAAAGGGAAACACAATACAAGTTATACACTACAAACTAACATGGAAATCTAAACAGAAAAACAGAAAATAATACATGAACAATAGCGAACAATCGCAAACAAGAGCGAACAGAATGAGAACACAATGGGAACAAATGGCGAACAAAATGGATAACAAAATGGCTACAGAGAAATATACATACGTGGGGATGATTCGCAAGCGCGTTCTGGATCCAGCCCTCAGCATTCAGAGAGAAAGCCTTCAGAGAGAGTGAGTGTCTGGCCAGGCAATGGTGGTCTTTATATACACAACATACATTCACAATACAATGGTCCCCATAATCTCATTGTTCATTGGACACAGGAATGTGTCTCCACATTATAGCAAAGGTCATAGGTGGATTTGAACAGGTGGGCTGTGTCTTTCTCCAACTGCTCTGGTGGGAGGTATCCTCAGGATTCCCGCCGCATGTGTAATTTACAGCAAATACAGTTAATGTTCATAAACTACTTTTGTACATAACTATACGCAGGAGCGAGCGATCCTTTCCTAACTAGCATCGGAATGTTACTCTTAAAATACCCTACAGCTGGATACTAGACACCACCTTTCAACCTTTGTCTGACCCTTCCTATCATGTAAAGAGGAATCTCTCTGTCCAGGAACAGTTTAAACTAAACATACTTGCTGACATTGTCTAGGGGAATATTTACTACAAAACACACTATTTGGGTTAAATATGCTACGATTGAGTCGCACGCTACACGCTCACAAACTCTACCGTAAATGCGCATAACACGCGCGTGATCGCCGGAGCGATCTTACGCAAATTGCGGATATGTGCACGCACGGCAGAGTGTGTGCACGTGCAGCGGGCATGTGCATGAGGGGTTAGTACAAGGCATATGCATCAGGATATTTTTCGACTTTGACAGTCCACCCTTTGGCAGTCAACAATAACTGCCACTATCTAAACAATTTAAGCAGAAAAATACATAATACCGTGAAATACCTATATATGATTGGGTGCGGGGAGGAGAGGAGAAGGTGGGAAATGTATGACCTTGTGGGATAGTAAAAGCATGTATGTATGAAATTCATGTCTGAGGGGTCATGTATCATCGTGCCGTACAAGCTTCGAGGTATTGCGAAGTATACATTGAATCCTTCTTATCCCGTATTAAGGGTCTGTAAGTGGGCTAACAAACTCTACCAAGCTCTTTTCGGCTTTTAGTTCCAACAAATGGGGTGCACATTAGTTGATGATACATGAAGGGGGAAAATATGTGAGTGCTAACATATGTACCTATATTACCTGTCGACTATGTGTGTCACTACCTGAGGATTGTAGAGATGAAGATAAGAAACATGCGTTATAAATGCATTTATATGATAATGTATGTGATTGTCCTTGGATGTCTGTTGAAGTCTTGTTGATGTCTTGTCCGGATTGCTGTATCTTTGCTGTAAGTGGCAAGCAAAGTTTTTCAAGTGTCCATAGAAAGTTAAAGTCTCTAAAAGTTCATCAAATGTCTGTGAAAAAGTGCATCAATGGTCTGTATAAAAGGTCATTAAAATCTTCTTCCGGGTGGATGTCTTTTTTACCTTGGAGGAAAACAAAGGAGAAACGGGTGAAAGAAACGGACCGTGGAATCACATCTTATCACAACATTGTCTCGATTGATGGGTCATAAATTAAACCAGGTGTTGTAACAATGCCCTCGCTCCTTAAAATCATCAATTTGGTACTGCGCTTGCAATTCATTAAAATCCGAACACATCTAAATATCAAACCAATCATTATGACAACATCTAGGATACACAAGAGGAATTTCCCTACATTAACGATAAAATTTTGGGCCCATTCTCCTAAACCTGAGAACCAATTGCGTGGGTTCAACCATGATACCCAGCCGGTCAGTTCATTACTCACAGAAGTAAGGGTAAGGTTGTGCCTCCTTCGGAACTCCCACTTCAATTGCAAGATATCGTCCATCTTTTGATCTATTACCTCGGTTGGGTCATCAGTGCTGTTTGTGATATACGTACAGCACTTTACACCATACTGAGTTGCTAGGGTGACACAATACCCGCCTGTCACCGCTGTGATGTAATTGAGAACCATCCTATGCTGGATCAGTTCAGTTTTGTAAGCTTGCAATTCTCTCCCAGTATACCTGAAGGTGTCATCATACATCTCGGTGATATTGTCTATCAGGTTCGCTAGCGCAGTTATATACCTAAAGTTTATAACTCCTCTGGCGGTACGGGTGATATCTAACGCAAGTAGGAATTGAATCCCGGTGGATTCGTGGATCAAATCAGAGGCTGCATGTTCTGTCCTATCTATAAGGTGTCTCTTAACAATGTGTTCGTAATGAGTGTGAGTGTAAGGAGCTTGAGCATTGCGGTGAATGTCTTTCATCTTTTCATGGGTAATGGTCATTACTTCTGGCAACACTCTTCCAATGTAACACAATCCCTCTGAGTTTGGGGCAAGCCACTTATACGCCTTCCTCCCACATATGTAATATGCATCATCGGGGAGGACATATGGGACAGAATATGACATCACCATATTACAAACCTTCCAGGTGAAAAATCCTATCCCTAACTCTCTCATTTGTCTAGTACACGTATCAGGCTGTATGATATGCGCACAGTATCCTGGTGATAATTCTCCAACTCGCATGGTCCTACTTCCTAGATTGTACCTATACTGAAAATATCTCCCACCGTTGGCTACTTGGCGTATAAGCTCTGAGTCTATGGGCATTCTATCGGCTCTGTGTGAGAATGTCATGGTTTGGTTGTTTCATGTCACTTCCCAATTTCCCGGCTTTCGGGGATTGGAAATGTTAAAACATATTAAGGACCTATCCACATGATATTGGTGGAGCTTCAAACTAGGAGGCCTAGAAATATTAAATTTCTTGTCCACCGGTCTCCCACCCCTTAATTCAAGTACCTCATCTATCGTTAAAGCGTATGGCACTAGTCCTGACTTTCTATGACCTTGAGGTACTTGTGAGCACACCCAGCATTCCGTTTGGTTTAAAACCTTACCCACTAATGAGTGATAGTCACTCAATGGATGACGGTCCATGTTGATATTAATGCTGGACTGACATCTCTGGATGCATCCGTCCTCAACTATGTTTTCACAATTCCTACAGATACAATTCTCTTCAGCTAACAATCCTTCACAATGTCTCTTAGTGTCATGGCTACCAGATCGTTTTCTGATACTCGCCTTTGCTCGGTTGATTGTGTTGCTCTTGGAATTCTACGAATCCATCCTGGTCATTAGAACCCATTCCAGATCCTTTCTCGACCTCTCTTGTACTCTCATCGAAATAGACTGCTCTGGTCAACAACAGGGTCAACAGGAAAACACGGAATGCAGTCTCTTGGGGCAAGTCCATCTTGCAGGAGGAGAAAGAAAGAGTTGTAATGGGGGAAAGAAAATAATTAGGAGGGAAAAAAAACTTGGCGCGACCACCGCCTCTGATCCTATAGTTCTCTGTGCTCAGGTGCCGTGACAACAGTCCTGCCTCTCAACCTTCCCGGAACAGACACTCCAGTGATATGGTTTCCTCCACACTCTGCTCTTTGTCACAGGCTTTCTCTGGGTCAGCGACCTTCTTACAGTGGGACGAGTGGACCCAAGTCTCTCTTTCGGCAACCTTCAATGCTGTCGTGCTGGTCATTAAGACTTGGTACGGTCCTTCCCACCGGTCAATCAGGCAACCTGAGCGTAGAAAATTGCGAATCATTACATAATACCCAGGTTCAATGTCATGACAATTACTGTCTGGCAGATCAGGAATCACTAGCTTTAGATTGCGGTTTTGATTCCTCAACTGCTTGCTCATCTTAACCAAATAATTTTCAGTGACTTCATTGTTACATTTCAAATCATCCTGGGGGTCAATCATTACATGGGGTTGTCGACCAAAAAGAATCTCAAAGGGTGACAGGTTAAGAGGGGACCTGGGAGTGGTTCTGATGCTGTACAGTACAAGTGGCAAAGCTTCTGGCCACAACAATCCAGTTTCAGCCATCATTTTGCACAACTTGTTCTTAATAGTGCTGTTTACTCTTTCCACTTTCGCACTCGCCTGTGGGCGGTACGGAGTATGCAGCTTACTATTAATTCCCATTAATTTGCACATTACCTGAAAGACTTCACCTGTAAAATGGGTACCCCTATCGCTTTCAATTATCCTAGGGATACCATACCTGCACACAAATTCCTGCACAATTTTCTTTGCAGTAAACGTAGCAGTATTTGTGGCAGCGGGGAACGCTTCAACCCAATTTGAAAACACATCAATACAAACCAATACATACTTTAAATTTCTACAAGGTGGCAATTGTATGAAATCAATTTGTATTACCTGAAAAGGGCCGTCCGTTGGCGGGATATGGGATGGTTCTGTTGGTATCGCCTTTCCAATATTCTTCCTCAAACAGGTGAGGCATGTCATTGCCCTCTTACCCGCATGAGAAGAAAATCCTGGCGCGCACCAGTAGGCTCTTACCAACTTGCACATACCTTCTTTGCCTAGATGAGTCAGACCATGTGCCACCTCAGCTAAACTTGGAAGGTATGCTCTGCGTGCCACTGGCTTACCCTGTCCATCTGTCCAGAGTCCTGAGGACTCCTGGCCATATCCTTTTGACCTCCAGACTGCCTTTTCCTGTGGGGAACACAAATTTTGCATTTCACTCAATTTATGTGTGTTGACGGTATTGAATACCATCAGTTGTGTGATGTCTGTCTGTCTGGGGGTACTGGCTGCTGATTTAGCAGCTTCGTCTGCCCGGCTGTTACCAAGTGACACTGGGTCTTGGCTGTATGTGTGGGCTTTACACTTGATAACAGCCACTCTGTCAGGTTCCTGTATCGCTGCTAGAAGTCTTTTGATGTGGGTCGCATGCGCCACGGGTGTGCCAGCTGCCGTCATGAAATTTCTGAGGCGCCATAGGGCCCCGAAATCATGTACTACTCCAAAGGCATACCTAGAATCCGTGTAGATATTGGCTGACTTACCCGTAGCCAATTCACACGCTCTGGTTAGGGTGACCAGCTCAGCAACTTGTGCTGAGTGAGGTGGGCCCAGGGGTTCCGCTTCTATGGTACCTTTGTCATCTACGACTGCGTATCCAGTACACAAGTCTCCCGAGTCCGTCTGTCTGTGGCAACTACCGTCAGTGTAAAAAGTAAAATCTACGCCTTCCAGTGGGTTGTCACTGATGTCGGGCCTTGCAGTGAAATTTTGGGTCAAATATTCCATACAATCATGTGTGTCAGTGTCTGTACTAAATCCTCCTTCACCATCACTCTCATCCCCCACCCTTTGTGCCTGTCCAGGCACACCTGGGAGATACGTTGCAGGATTTAGTGCGCTGCATCTCCTTATGGTGATGTTTACAGGGGCCATTAGTGCTAATTCCCACCTTGTAAACCGTGCAGATGAGACGTGTCTGGTTTGGGCAGAATTCAGTAAGGCTGACACTGCATGAGGTGTATGGATGGTCAGGTTGTGTCCCAACACTACATCTTTGCTTTTACTCACTAGCAATGCTATCGCTGCAACACTTCGCAAGCATGTGGGGAGAGATCGTGCTACGATGTCTAACGGAGCGCTGTAGTAGGCTACCGGCCTGCTGGCATCACCATGTTTCTGGGTTAAAACACCTGCCGCACACCCAGCACTTTCCGTTCCGTACAGTTCAAAGGGTTTTCCATAATCTGGCATACCTAATGCTGGTGCCTTCGATAGGCACTGTTTGAGTCTCTCAAATGCCAGTTCGGACTCATCTGTGTGCGAAATCCGATCTGGTTTGTTTGATGAGACCATCTCTTGTAAAGGTAAGGCTAGTATGGAAAACCCTGGGATCCAGTTTCGGCAGTACCCACACATTCCTAGGAAAGTGCGAATCTGTTGCTGGGTTTGTGGCAGAGTCATGTCGCGAATCGCCTGTATTCTATCAGCGGTGAGGTGTCTCAGTCCTTGTGTCAAGCAATGTCCCAAATATTTTACCTTGGTCCGGCATAACTGCAACTTATCCTTTGAAACCTTGTGTCCCGTATTAGAAAGATGAAACAAAAGCTGTTTCGTGTCTCTCAAGGACGATTCGAGTGAATCAGAACACAGCAGTAAGTCATCTACATACTGTATTAATACTGATCCGCTCTCAGGTTGAAAGGATTGTAAACAATCATGCAAAGCCTGTGAGAAAATACTTGGGCTGTCAATGAAACCTTGTGGTAAACGAGTCCAGGTGTACTGTACTCCTCTGTATGTAAATGCAAACAAATATTGGCTGTCATGGTGCAGAGGAACCGAAAAGAAAGCGGAGCAGAGGTCAATCACAGTGAAAAATTTCGCAGTGGGAGGGATTTGCATAAGGATGACAGCTGGATTTGGCACTACGGGGAATTGGCTCTCAACTATTTTGTTGATCCCCCTTAGATCCTGCACTAGCCTGTAACCCCTCCCCCCACTCTTTTTCACAGGGAAAATGGAAAATGGGACTATTGGCAGTGCTGGACGTCCTAACCAGAATGCCCTGTTGTAGCAAGCGCTCTATTACTGGGTAAACTCCTAACTCCACCTCTGGCTTCAGAGGATACTGTGGGATTTTTGGAGCTATCCTACCATCTTTTACTTGAACTACTACAGGAGCTACATTTGCCATCAATCCAGTGTCTTGTCCATCCTTGGTCCAAAGTGACTCCGGTATCTGGGAGATCATTTCCTCTACCTTGGATGGACACCTGTCTGTAACAGCAGTGTGTGACATTAACCTTTGAGGGGAGTCTAGCATATCCTGCACTTCCTGAGCGTGATTCTCGGGTATATCTAAGAACACACCTCCAGGAGTACAATATAAGACGCACCCCATCTTGCACAGTAAATCTCTCCCAAGTAGATTAGTCGGAGCCGATGCAGCTAGCAAAAAGGAGTGCTTGGTCTGTAAAGGCCCTATCGTAATCTCTGCTGGTTTACTCAAAGGGTAGTGTTGTACTACTCCTGTTACTCCCATGGCTGGAATTGTTTTACCAGTGGTTTTCATACCCACCGTTGAATTTAACACTGACTTGGCCGCCCCCGTATCTACAAGGAAAGGTAGTGATCTACCAGCTACATCAATTGTGACCTCGGGTTCACTTCCAAGGCTCGCAATTAATTTCACTGGCTGCAGACTACAGGTGTGGCCTGGCCCCTATTGTAGTTGTGGCCCTCCCGCAGCGCGTTGGCAGCTACAATATGTGAGGGGGGTAACAGAGAATTTTCAGAGACCTGCCAGTCTCTCTTTGGTGGGTACCTTTTTGTTTCCCCTGCATGTGGCTCATAACTCCTCCTCTGCGGTCCCTGATCCCATTTGCGTGCGTCATACTGTGTGTCATGTTCCGGTCTAGGGGGTTGATATACCTTATGTGGGTTTCTATAGGTGCAATTTCGTGAAAAATGTCCTTCCTTCTGACAGTTATAACATTTTACCACATACAACTTACCGTCGGGGGTCTGGGGCTTACGCTGAAGTGGCCTTGTTGTAAGGGCCTGTATACTTACTGCCATCAGCTTATCGCCCTGTGACTCCCTGTGTCTGATGATGTTCCGATCATGCCCGACAGCGGTCTCTCTCAAAGTAGCCACCGACATACCTCTCCAGTTAGGTTGAGTGGTTTGTACCCTAGTTCTCAACACTTCCTTTAACCCGTCCATTAATACGGACACCACTACCTCTCTATGGTGCACATTTTCTTCAATGTCTACAACTCCAGTGTACCTAGCCATTTCCTCTAAAGCACGATGGAAATAGTCAGAAGCAGTTTCCCCTTCCTTTTGTCTAATGGAGAAAATTTTATTCCACCTGACAACAGTTGGGAAATATACTCCTAACTGCAGATTGATCTGTTTAACATTTTCCTGATTGTATGCATCAGTGAGAGGTTTCTCTTCATCTAATTTACAATCAGTAATGAATTTTAAAGGGTCAATAGTAGAGGGCAAACATGCCCGCAGTACTGTCCGCCAATCTTTGTTAGTGGGTTCGGCGGCGTTACCTAGTTCTTTAATGAACCTTTGGCATGCGGCTAGATCTTTCCTGGGATCAGGAAATTCAGACATAATTGTCCTTAATTCTGTCCGGGACCAGGGGCAATGCATTGCAATGTTCCTGACGGGAGTGACTCCCAGAGCGTCAGTCTTTCCATTTGCGACTGCAATCACCCTGACAGGATTAAGTTCAACTACATCATTCTGTGTTTCTTCTACAATGTGAGGTGTAATTGTTTCCGCATAATGTACAGTTCCGTACTTACCCGTGGACACGACCTCACCTATCCCTCCACTAGGGGCCTTCGCTACTCCTCTTACTGGTTGGGCCGTGCCCACTGTAGTCTCTTGTATGGTGGCTGCTAAAGAGAGTGCTGATATCGTTGTGGGCTCATCTTCCTGGTCGCAGTCCTGAGAGAAGTTTAGGATGGGATATAACTTGCACGGGTTAGCATTAGTATATCAATACACTTATCTACTTTACTCTTATCCTTAATACATTTATTAAGTGCACTTTTATCATATACCAGTATGCCATTCTCTGTAGCCATTTTCTCTCCTGTTATGTATGGTGGTGGTGGTGCTGTGGCTATCAGTTTTCTGATAGGGTTGGAACCAGCTGCTTGAGCTAATCCCCTTTGTATCTCACCTTCCTGTTGCCATAACTGTAAATAATCATAATGTCTAATCCGTTGCTTTCCGGATTTTATCAGACATATCCTTCTCCTTAAATTTTGCAAAACCTCAGGATTAAAACTGCCTACCCTAGGGAACTGTTCCCCATCGTTCACAGTCATACGTTCCCACTCATTGCACAAGACCTCTGCGTGTGATCCATATTTCTCACACATTATGTACCTCGCCGACCCTTTGGGCCGACAAATATCAACGTGAACCCTTGTTGATCGTCCCCTACTTGAGCAACTGGCCCCCATTCTTTGCAGGTATTGCCTTCTCAGCGAACCCTTACAAAAACCAACTTACTCAGTGGTAAGGCGACGGTGAAAGTTCTCAGAGCGCTTTCACCCACTCACGCCCCTATACACCAGCCCTGTGTCCGTATCCTGTTTCCAGTGCCGGTAGTACCCAACCTTGGGATCTTTTATAACCTCTATTTACTGAGAGCGTGTGGGAGTATGCTACCCCTCCCAGTAAATATCAGTTGTTGGAGATTTCCTGAGTGAACAGCGAAACTCCCTTAAAATAAAAAAAAACCTACACAAATCACGTTTACCTGTACAATTAGCGTCTATGATCCCGCAGCAAATTTAGTGGGTATCAAGGTGAACTAACTTATGTACACAGTAGCGTGCGGTCCAGTCGCACTGCTTATAAGTAACTATTACTTATCCGCTGCACGACCAACGGAATCGATTGTTTGGGCTGCGAAACCTCAGCCGGAGCGTATTCTCAAAACGGGCCTATATGGGTACTACGCAAACCCCTTGGGCTGCGCTCACTACCTCTGACCCTTCTCAAGTGAGGGTTTTCAGAACTTCGCTAGGTGCCTTTAACGGATTTCTGACTTCGCCGACCTTCTGGTCTGCTGATTGCTAATTGCTCCTTTATACCTTATACAATGTTAACGTGAGAAAGCCACTCCCACGCAACCAAGTGTCCACTCACCTGATGTGGTCTCCGACGGGATCCCGAATTATGGGTTCACAAAAAACCTTTATTTTCACACTCACTCCTGCTCACTCATATACTCTTTGATTTTTGTGTACAGAAAATTACTTTCATTCAGGTAAAACAGGCTAATCCCAGAGGTGATGCAAGAAGAGGAGGATCTTTTAAACTAAAATTTTGGAAAACTGAACAAATTTGTGCTATTATCGCGTGGCTTCCGTATCTACTTAAACGAAAACAATGTTATCGTGTGATTTGTATTTAGTGGGCGTATCTGTACGCACGTTGCGTAATATACGCCACGTGTGTAGGCCTCTGCGTTGCGTACGCAATCTCGCACGTGGTCCGAGACACGTATACAAAGGACGGATACGTCCGCAGTAACACAAATAACACGCTTCTATAAATGCAAACGATATTTAACTATAATCGCTTACCAAGCACCACACAGTATCTCCTGTATAAACCTTTATAACTGGGTCAGGCTGCGTGTGTGCTTTACAATTACTCCCTTAAATATTACTTTTTAATTTTCACGAAATAGCAACAAATTTCCCAGCACGTGATCAATGCTAATGGCAAACAGAAAGGTAGATATGCGAAAATACACAAATAAAATACAAATGCGTGCGTGTGTTACGTGTGTTGCGTGCGCAGTTGAAACCAAACAGAAATTTAACAGATTTAAAAGACAATAGCTTTACGTTCTTACCTTTCGGATCCGGATCCCGCCAGCATCCCTACACACCAAGCGGAGCAGACGCTTATCTAATCAGCACTACTGTATCCCCGACCACCAAATGGCTAACAGGGGATACTACCTTCCCGCCCTTTGCTGATAGATAAAAGTCTGCCTTGTCCTGCTAGGCTGCGGATATGAGGAGGACCGGACGAGCCCTCAATTGATAATGTCAATTATTACCTTTAAACATGAAGCTATATACTAATACCGTGGAGCCGTTATGGCCGCTAGACCACGTGCATGTGCTACGCACTTTGTACGCTATTTGCGTACAGAGTATCGTACGTGGTACGCACTTGGCGTACACACGCTGCGCTGGGTGTACGGAATACACACAGCGAGCGCACACGCAGTTGATAACCTTTAAACCCTTTTAAATAAACACTGTAAGAATATGCTTATACTCTAAACCTTTAGACAAATACTGTAATGTTGTAATGCTTAAAAACCTTAACAAGGTGTATGCTGTTTGAGCAATTGAGACGCTAAGAAAAGCCCTTTGCAGTAAACAGTGAAAACACAAGACCTGGTTTGGATTTAAAAACCACAGCAGCTCTAACACCGCCGTGGATGGTTTAGAGAAAAAGGGAAACACAATACAAGTTATAAACTACAAACTAACATGGAAATCTAAACAGAATAACAAAATAATACATGAACAATAGCGAACAATCGCAAACAAGAGCGAACAGAATGAGAACACAATGGGAACAAATGGCGAACAAAATGGATAACAAAATGGCTACAGAGAAATATACATACGTGGGGATGATTCGCAAGCGCGTTCTGGATCCAGCCCTCAGCATTCAGAGAGAAAGCCTTCAGAGAGAGTGAGTGTCTGGCCAGGCAATGGTGGTCTTTATATACACAACATACATTCACAATACAATGGTCCCTATAATCTCATTGTTCATTGGACACAGGAATGTGTCTCCACATTATAGCAAAGGTCATAGGTGGATTTGAACAGGTGGGCTGTGTCTTTCTACAACTGCTCTGGTGGGAGGTATCCTCAGGATTCCCGCCGCATGTGTAATTTACAGCAAATACAGTTAATGTTCATAAACTACTTTTGTACACAACTATACGCAGGAGCGAGCGATCCTTTCCTAACTAGCATCGGAATGTTACTCTTAAAATACCCTACAGCTGGATACTAGACACCACCTTTCAACCTTTGTCTGACCCTTCCTATCATGTAAAGAGGAATCTCTCTGTCCAGGAACAGTTTAAACTAAACATACTTGCTGACATTGTCTAGGGGAATATTTACTACAAAACA
The DNA here is from genome assembly GCF_028390025.1 of Pseudophryne corroboree. Classification (NCBI taxonomy): domain Eukaryota; kingdom Metazoa; phylum Chordata; class Amphibia; order Anura; family Myobatrachidae; genus Pseudophryne; species Pseudophryne corroboree. The sequence continues at coordinate 790,964,156 of NC_086445.1, read as the reverse complement.
CACTATTTGGGTTAAATATGCTACGATCGAGTCGCACGCTACACGCTCACAAACTCTACCGTAAATGCGCATAACACGCGCGTGATCGCCGGAGCGATCTTACGCAAATTGCGGATATGTGCACGCACGGCAGAGTGTGTGCACGTGCAGCGGGCATGTGCATGAGGGGTTAGTACAAGGCATATGCATCAGGATATTTTTCGACTTTGACAATATTTTCTCGCTCAGGGTGCTAGTAGGCCTGGAGCCGGCCCTGGGGAGAACAAATAGTTATGCTAACATTTGTTCTGAAAGCTTGGGGTATATTTACAAAGATTCGTGTTTTTGCCGTTTTGAAGGGTGTTTGATCTCGAATGGTATCGGGTGCATTTTACTGCAACTTTTTGAATCCTGATACGGTCATTCACTAAGCTGCTGACTTTTCCCAATTCGTATTTTCCGATGTCGATGTGATTCGTAATGCCAGGCAGTTTTTTACGGGAGTGATGAGTAAAACACTGCCTAACAAAACACAAGGAATCCCGCCGGATCTGCGAGATCCATGCAGGGCTTCATTGTGTACCTTAAAAAGGTGTTTAAAGTCTTTAAAAATCTGAAAAAAATTGCGTGGGGTCCCCCCTCCTAAGCACAACCAGCCTCGGGCTCTTTGAGCCGGTCCTGGTTGACAAAATATGGGAAAAAAAATGACAGGGGTTCCCCCATATTTCATCAACCAGCACCGGGCTCTGCGCCTGGTCCTGGTTCCAAAAATACGGGGGACAAAAAGCGTAGGGGTCCCCCGTATTTTTAAAACCAGCACCGGGCTCCACTAGCCAGGTACATAATGCCACAGCCGGGGGACACTTTTATAGTGGTCCCGGCGGACCTGGCATTACATACCCAACTAGTCACCGCTGGCCGGGGTACCCTGGAGGAGTGGGAACCCCTTAAATCAAGGCCCCCCACTCCAGCCACCCAAGGGCCAGGGGTGAAGCCCGAGGCTGTCCCCCCCCATCCAAGGGCGGCGGATGGGGGGCTGATAGCCAAGTATAAAAATGTGAATATTGTTTTTAGTAGCAGTACTACAAGTCCCAGCAAGCCTCCCCCGCAAGCTGGGACTTGGAGAACCACAAGTACCAGCATGCAGTGGAAAACCGGGCCCGCTGGTACCTGCAGTACTACTACTAAAAAAATACCCCCAAAAAAACAGGACACACACACCGTGACAGTATAAGTTTATTACATACATGCACACCTCCAAACATACATACTTACCTATGTTCACACGAGGCTCGGTCCTCTTCTCCATGTAGAATCCTCGGGGTACCTGTGAAAAAAATTATACTCACATAATCCAGTGTAGCTTCTGTCCTTTGTATAATCCACGTACTTGGCAAAACAAAAAACCGAAAACCCGACCACGCACTGAAAGGGGTCCCTTGTTTACACATGGGACCACTTTCCCCGACTGCCAGGACCCCCCCTGACTCCTGTCAAAGAGGGTCCCTTCAGCCAATCAGGGAGCGCCACGTCGTGGCACTCTCCTGATTGGCTGTGTGCTCCTGTAGTGTCTGTGAGGCAGCACACAGCAGAGATACAATGTAGCGCCTATGCGCTCCATTGTATCCAATGGTGGGAACTTTGCGGTCAGCGGGGGAGGCTTGCTGGGACTTGTAGTACTGCTACTAAAAACAATATTCACATTTTGTACACTTGGCTATCAGCCCCCCATCCGCCACCCTTGGATGGGGGGGACAGCCTCGGGCTTCACCCCTGGCCCTGGGTGGCTGGAGGGGGGGACCCCTTGATTTAAGGGGTTCCCACTCCTCCAGGGTACCCCGGCCAGGGGTGAATAGTTGGGTATGTAATGCCAGGGCCGCAGGGACCACTATAAAAGTGTCCCCCGGCTGTGGCATTATGTACCTGGCTAGTGGAGCCCGGTGCTGGTTTTAAAAATACGGGGGACCCCTACGCTTTTTGTCCCCCGTATTTTTGGAACCAGGACCAGGCGCAGAGCCCGGTGCTGGTTGATGAAATATGGGGGAACCCCTGTCATTTCCCCCCCATATTTTTACAACCAGGACCGGCTCAAAGAGCCCGAGGCTGGTTATGCTTAGGAGGGGGGACCCCACGCAATTTTTTTTTTCAGTTTTTACACTAAACAGACCCTTTCCCAGAGATAACCATGCACAGATCTCATTGATCCGTGCATGGTTATCCAAACTCGACTGGAAAAAGCAGGTCTATTTTTTTGCTGCTTTTTTTTAACGATTCGCAAAAAAATAGACCCGCACTTGAGCACTCAGAGATTAACACACAAATACGAATGAATAGTGAATACCTGTATTGTATGAAATAACAGCCGCGTTTGACCGATGGTCTATTCATTCGTATTTCAGAACTTTGCCAATCAAACCATTACGAATAGACCAGACACTGCCGAGTTTTCTGTTTAGTGAATTCCCGGATTGGGACTTAGAAAAAAAAACACAAATCGGCAAAACTCGGATTCTTAGTAAATACTGGCCCTTGTATATTATTGCTTGTGACTTGTTTGTGTATATGTGAGTTTTATTAAAAGTGATTATATTATACGGGCTTCCTTCAATATTTTTATTAATTCATACATTTGGGGGACCACTAGTTTTATTAAACAACATTAAATCTAAATACAACATAAAACCTATGTGAAATAGGTATCCACAAGCGCAGTAATATTACACACTTCCATTCGACCGGAGCCTCCATGTGTTAAGTGTCCCCGACAGCATCGGACTGGGGCATGAAGGGCCCACCGGAGAAATGCAGTGGTAGGGGCCCATGGCTAACTATTGTGCATGGTCTGGGCCCCTATATGATATATATATTAGTGATGAGCGGGTTCGGTTTCTCGGAAACCGAACCCCCCCGAACTTCACCTTGTTTACACGGGTCCGAGGCAGGTTCGAACTTTCCCGCCTTGCTCGGCTAACCCGAGCGCGCCCGAACGTCATCCCGCTGTCGGATTCTCGCGAGATTCGGATTCTATATAAGCAGCCGCGCGTCACCGCCATTTTCTCACTCGTGCATTGGAGATGATAGGGAGAGGACGTGGCTGGCGTCCTCTCCGTTTATTGTAGAACTAGAGAAGTTGATTGGTTTATTGCTTTTGCTTAATTGTGGGGAGGATTGGGGAGCAGCTGTTAGGAGGAGGAGTACAGTGCAGAGTTTTGCTGATAAGTGACCACCAGTTTTTATCCGTTCTCTGCCTGAAAAAAACGCTCCATACCATATCTGTGCTCAGTGTGCTGCATAATATATCTGTGCTGAGTGCTCACACTGCTTAATTGTGGGGACTGGGGAGCAGCTATAGCAGGAGTACAGTGCAGAGTTTTGCTGACAGTGACCACCAGTATACGTTGTCTGCCTGAAAAACACTCCATATCTGTGCTCAGTGTGCTGCTTTATTGTGGGGACTGGGGACCACCAGTATAATTAATATTATATAGGAGGAGTACAGTGCAGAGTGCACTGCTGTACCTACCTCTGTGTCGTCATCCATTAAGTATACTGTCCATCTACATTCTATACCTGTGGTGCATTTTAGACAGTTTTGCAGTTTGCTGACAGTGTCCACCAGTATACTATATATATACTTATAGCAGTACGGTAGGCCACTGCTGTACCTACCTCTATGTCGTCACTCATCATCCATTAAGTATACTATCCATCTACATTCTATACCTGTGGTGCATTTTAGACAGTTTTGCAGTTTGCTGACAGTGTCCACCAGTATACTATATATATACTTATAGCAGTACGGTAGGCCACTGTACCTACCTCTGTGTCGTCACTCGTCATCCATTAAGTATACTATCCATCTACATTCTATACCTGTGGTGCATTTTAGACAGTTTTGCAGTTTGCTGACAGTGTCCACCAGTATACTATATATATACTTATAGCAGTACGGTAGGCCACTGCTGTACCTACCTCTGTGTCGTCACTCGTCATCCATTAAGTATACTATCCATCTACATTCTATACCTGTGGTGCATTTTAGACAGTTTTGCAGTTTGCTGACAGTGTCCACCAGTATACTATATATATATATACTTATAGCAGTACGGTAGGCCACTGCTGTACCTACCTCTGTGTCGTCACTCGTCATCCATTAAGTATACTATCCATCTACATTCTATACCTGTGGTGCATTTTAGACAGTTTTGCAGTTTGCGGACAGTGTCCACCAGTATACTATATATATACTTATAGCAGTACGGTAGGCCACTGCTGTACCTACCTCTGTGTCATCACTCGTCATCCATTAAGTATACTATCCATCTACATTCTATACCTGTGGTGCATTTTAGTTTTGCGCAGTAAATATAGTAGTAGGCCATTGCTATTGATACTGGCATATAATTCCACACATTAAAAAATGGAGAACAAAAATGTGGAGGTTAAAGGGAAAGATCAAGATCCACTTCCACCTCGTGCTGAAGCTGCTGCCACTAGTCATGGCCGAGACGATGAAATGCCATCAACGTCGTCTGCCAAGGCCGATGCCCAATGTCATAGTAGAGAGCATGTAAAATCCAAAACACAAAAGTTAAGTAAAATGACCCAAAAATCAAAATTAAAAGCATCTGAGAAGAAGCGTAAACTTGCCAATATGCCATTTACGACACGGAGTGGGAAGGAACGGCTGAGGCCCTGGCCTATGTTCATGGCTAGTGGTTCAGCTTCACATGAGGATGGAAGCACTCATCCTCTCGCTAGAAAAAAGAAAAGACTTAAGCTGGCAAAAGCACAGCAAAGAACTGTGCGTTCTTCAAAATCACAAATCCCCAAGGAGAGTCCAATTGTGTCGGTTGCGATGCCTGACCTTCTCAACACTGGAGGGGAAGAGCTTGCGCCTTCCACCATTTGCACGCCCCCTGCAAGTGCTGAAAGGAGGACCCGCAGTCCAGTTCCTGATAGTCAAATTGAAGATGTCACTGTTGAAGTACACCAGGATGAGGATATGGGTGTTGCTGGCGCTGGGGAGGAAATTGACAAGGAGGATTCTGATGGTGAGGTGGTTTGTTTAAGTCAGGCACCCGGGGAGACACCTGTTGTCCGTGTGAGGAATATGGCCATTGACATGCCTGGTCAAAATACAAAAAAAATCAGCTCTTCGGTGTGGAATTATTTCAACACAAATGCGAACAACAGGTGTCAAGCCGTGTGTTGCCTTTGTCAAGCTGTAATAAGTAGGGGTAAGGACGTTAACCACCTCGGAACATCCTCCCTTATACGTCACCTGCAGCGCATTCATCATAAGTCAGTGACAAGTTCAAAAACTTTGGGTGACAGCGGAAGCAGTCCACTGACCACTAAATCCCTTCCTCTTGTAACCAAGCTCCTGCAAACCACACCACCAACTCCCTCAGTGTCAATTTCCTCCTTACCCAGGAAAGCCAATAGTCATGCAGGCCATGTCACTGTCAAGTCTGACGAGTCCTCTCCTGCCTGGGATTCCTCCGATGCAACCTTGAGTGTAACGCCTACTGCAGCTGGCGCTGATGTTGTTGCTGCTGGGAGTCGATCGTCATCCAAGAGGGGAAGTCGGAAGACCACTTGTACTACTTCCAGTAAGCAATTGACTGTCCAACAGTCCTTTGCGAGGAAGATGAAATATCACAGCAGTCATCCTGCTGCAAAGCAGATAACTCAGGCCTTGGCAGCCTGGGCGGTGAGAAACGTGGTTCCGGTATCCATCGTTAATTCAGAGGCAACTATAGACTTGATTGAGGTACTATGTCCCCGGTACCAAATACCATCTAGGTTCCATTTCTCTAGGCAGGCGATACCGAAAATGTACACAGACCTCAGAAAAAGACTCACCAGTGTCCTAAAAAATGCAGTTGTACCCAATGTCCACTTAACCACGGACATGTGGACAAGTGGAGCAGGGCAGACTCAGGACTATATGACTCTGACAGCCTACTGGGTAGATGTATTGCCTCCCGCAGCAAGAACAGCAGTGGCGGCACCAGTAGCAGCATCTCGCAAACGCCAACTCGTTCCTAGGCAGGCTACGCTTTGTATCACCGCTTTCCAGAATAGGCACACAGCTGACAACCTCTTACGGCAACTGAGGAAGATCATTGCAGAATGGCTTACCCCAATTGGACTCTCCTGGGGATTTGTGACATCGGACAACGCCAGCAATATTGTGCGTGCATTACATCTGGGCAAATTCCAGCACGTCCCATGTTTTGCACATAAATTGAATTTGGTGGTGCAGAATTATTTAAAAAATGACAGGGGTGTGCAAGAGATGCTGTCGGTGGCCCGAAGAATTGCGGGCCACTTTCGGCATTCAGGTACCGCGTACAGAAGACTGGAGCACCACCAAACATTCCTGAACCTGCCCTGCCATCATCTGAAGCAAGAGGTGGTAACGAGGTGGAATTCAACCCTCTATATGCTTCAGAGGATGGAGGATCAGCAAAAGGCCATTCAAGCCTATACATCTGCCCACGATATTGGCAAAGGAGGGGGAATGCACCTGACTCAAGCGCAGTGGAGAATGATTTCAACGTTGTGCAAGGTTCTGCAACCCTTTGAACTTGCCACACGTGAAGTCAGTTCAGACACTGCCAGCCTGAGTCAGGTCATTCCCCTCATCAGGCTTTTGCAGAAGAAGCTGGAGACATTGAAGGAGGAGCTAACACAGAGCGATTCCGCTAGGCATGTGGGACTTGTGGATGGAGCCCTTAATTCGCTTAACCAGGATTCACGGGTGGTCAATCTGTTGAAATCAGAGCACTACATTTTGGCCACCGTGCTCGATCCTAGATTTAAAACCTACGTTGTATCTCTCTTTCCGGCAGACACAAGTCTGCAGAGGTTCAAAGACCTGCTGGTGAGAAAATTGTCAAGTCAAGCGGAACGTGACCCGTCAACATCTCCTCCTTCACATTCTCCCGCAACTGGGGGTGCGAGGAAAAGGCTAAGAATTCCTAGCCCACCCGCTGGCGGTGATGCAGGGCAGTCTGGAGCGAGTGCCACTGCTGACATCTGGTCCGGACTGAAGGACCTGCCAATGATTACTGACATGTCGTCTACTGTCACTGCATATGATTCTCTCACCATGGAAAGAATGGTGGAGGATTATATGAGTGACCGCATCCAAGTAGGCACGTCAGACAGTCCGTACGTATACTGGCAGGAAAAAGAGGCAATTTGGAGGCCCTTGCACAAACTGGCTTTATTCTACCTAAGTTGCCCTCCCTCCAGTGTGTACTCCGAAAGAGTGTTTAGTGCAGCCGCTCACCTTGTCAGCAATCGGCGTACGAGGTTACTTCCAGAAAATGTGGAGAAGATGATGTTCATCAAAATGAATTATAATCAATTCCTCCGTGGAGACATTCACCAGCAGCAATTGCCTCCAGAAAGTACACGGGGACCTGAGATGGTGGATTCCAGTGGGGACGAATTAATAATCTGTGAGGAGGGGGATGTACACAGTGAAAGGGGTGAGGAATCGGAGGATGATGATGAGGTGGACATCTTGCCTCTGTAGAGCCAGTTTGTGCAAGGAGAGATCGATTGCTTCTTTTCTAGTGGGGGCCCAAACCAACCAGTCATTTCAGTCACAGTCATGTGGCAGACCCTGTCGCTGAAATGATGGGTTCGTTAAAGTGTGCATGTCCTGTTTATACAACATAAGGGTGGGTGGGAGGGCCCAAGGACAATTCCATCTTGCACCTCTTTTTTCTTTCATTTTTCTTTGCATCATGTGCTGTTTGGGGACAAATTTTTGGAAGTGCCATCCTGTCTTGATTGACACTGCAGTGCCACTCCTAGATGGGCCAGGTGTTTGTGTCGGCCACTTGTGTCGCTTAGCTTAGTCAAACAGCCACCTTGGTGCGCCTCTTTTTTTCTTTGCATCATGTGCTGTTTGGGGACAATTTTTTGGAAGTGCCATCCTGTCTTGATTGACACTGCAGTGCCACTCCTAGATGGGCCAGGTGTTTGTGTCGGCCACTTGTGTCGCTTAGCTTAGTCACACAGCGACCTTGGTGCGCCTCTTTTTTTCTTTGCATCATGTGCTGTTTGGGGACTATTTTTTTGAAGTGCCATCCTGCCTGACACTGCAGTGCCACTCCTAGATGGGCCAGGTGTTTGTGTCGGCCACTTGTGTCGCTTAGCTTAGTCACACAGCGACCTTGGTGCGCCTCTTTTTTTCTTTGCATCATGTGCTGTTTGGGGACAATTTTTTTGAAGGGCCATCCTGCCTGACACTGCAGTGCCACTCCTAGATGGGCCAGGTGTTTGTGTCGGCCACTTGTTTCGCTTAGCTTAGCCATCCAGCGACCTTGGTGCAAATTTTAGGACTAAAAATAATATTGTGAGGTGTGAGGTGTTCAGAATAGACTGGAAATTAGTGGAAATTATGGTTGTTGAGGTTAATAATACTATGGGATCAAAATGACCCCCAAATTCTATGATTTAAGCTGTTTTTTAGTTTTTTTTGAAAAAAACACCTGAATCCAAAACACACCCGAATCCGACAAAAAATTTTTGGTGAGGTTTTGCCAAAACGCGTCCGAATCCAAAACACGGCCGCGGAACCGAACCCAAAACCAAAACACAAAACCCGAAAAATTTCCGGTGCACATCACTAATATATATATATATATATATATATATATATAGTAAATACTGCTAGTGTATACATAATACTGCTAGTGTATGCATCAATGCATTGTAGGAAATACTCCATAGTCCTGTGCATTATAATATAACATATGCATAATGTATAAATTCAAGTGCATAGTCTGGAACCTGATCCCTAGAGGAGGGGGTGGGGTCCCAGGCATTGTGGCCCACCGGGGGTTTCCCCTGTACCCCTGTGGGCCAGTCCGCCCCTGCCACCCGGAACCCTCAAGGCTTAATCCGGCCCTGCCAGGTTAGGTTCCCCTCTTTTTCATGAACTTCTCTCCAAGGTCACACTTTGTGGAAAAGTTGCACAGCCTTGCAGAGAGTACAGTGAATGTGGATTTCTAATTGAATCTCACATTTCTCAATTGAATCTCGCATTTCAAAGGTACGCGCATTCGTGCGATGTATGTAAGTTTCATGAATTAACCTTGCTTTAACAAACTTGCTCTTAACTGAATTTTTAAAGTGAGGTAAAAGTTTAAATATAATTTTATTGGCTACGGGTGAAGGGCACCTAATCTTGCAATATTTTAATTTTCAGATATACAGTATAAAAGTGTTTTTTTTTTTAAACTGTGGCTGAAACATTATATACAAAACCTTCCTTGTACATGTACTGACTTTCAAATGCTAGAAAAAAAATCTGTATGATATTTCCATCATAGTGAAAGTGTTTGAAACCCTTGAGAAAGAAAAATGATTTCCTGCCCAGAGTTTTCATACACTCCAACTAAGGACACAGTGATGGAAATACAGACATGCACCCTTGAAAACTGTCTCAGGTGATATGTCCAGTGGATATTAAACAGGAAGATTATATTCATATTAATATCTGTTACACAAAGAAAATAAGAATTTACTCACCGGTAATTCTATTTCTCGTAGTCCGTAGTGGATGCTGGAAACTCCGTTAGGACCATGGGGAATAGACGGGCTCCGCAGGAGACTGGGCACTCTTAAAAGAAAGATTAGGTACTATATCTGGTGTGCACTGGCTCCTCCCTCTATGCCCCTCCTCCAGACCTCAGTTAGGGAAACTGTGCCCGGAAGAGCTGACATTACCAGGAAAGGATTTGGAATCCAGGGTAAGACTCATACCAGCCACACCAATCACACTGTACAACTCGTGATAACCATACCCAGTTAACAGTATGAACAACAACTGAGCCTCAGTAACAGATGGCTCATAACAATAACCCTTTAGTTAAGCAATAACTATATACATGTATTGCAGAGAGTCCGCACTTGGGACGGGCGCCCAGCATCCACTACGGACTACGAGAAATAGAATTACCGGTGAGTAAATTCTTATTTTCTCTGACGTCCTAGTGGATGCTGGGAACTCCGTAAGGACCATGGGGATTATACCAAAGCTCCCAAACGGGCGGGAGAGTGCGGATGACTCTGCAGCACCGAATGAGCAAAGGCAAGGTCCTCCTCAGCCAGGGTATCAAACTTGTAGAACTTAGCAAACGTGTTTGAACCCGACCAAGTAGCAGCTCGGCAAAGCTGTAAAGCCGAGACCCCTCGGGCAGCCGCCCAAGAAGAGCCCACCTTCCTTGTGGAATGGGCTTTTACTGATTTCGGATGCGGCAATCCTGCCGCAGAATGAGCTTGCTGAATCGTGCTACAGATCCAGCGCGCAATAGTTTGCTTTGAAGCAGGAGCACCCAGCTTGTTGGGCGCATGCAGGATAAACAGCGAGTCAGTTTTCCTGACTCCAGCCGTCCTGGCTACATATATTTTCAAAGCCCTGACTACATCTAGTAACTTGGAGTCCTCCAAGTCCCTAGTAGCCGCAGGCACCACAATAGGTTGGTTAAAATGAAACGCTGATACCACCTTAGGGAGAAATTGGGGACGAGTCCTCAATTCTGCCCTGTCCATATGGAAGATCAGATAAGGGCTTTTACACGACAAAGCCGCCAATTCTGACACACGCCTAGCCGAAGCTAAGGCCAATAGCATGACCACTTTCCACGTGAGATACTTTAGCTCCACGGTCTTAAGTGGTTCAAACCAGTGGGATTTCAGGAAATCCAAACACAACGTTAAGATCCCAAGGTGCCACTGGAGGCACAAAAGGGGGCTGAATATGCAGCACTCCCTTAACAAACGTCTGAACTTCAGGCAGTGAAGCCAGTTCTTTTTGAAAGAAAATAGATAGGGCCGAAATCTGGACCTTTATGGATCCTAATTTTAGGCCCATAGTCACTCCTGACTGTAGGAAGTGCAGGAATCGACCCAGCTGGAATTCTTCTGTAGGGGCCTTCCTGGCCTCACACCAAGCAACATATTTTCGCCATATACGGTGATAATGTTGTGCTGTCACGTCTTTCCTAGCCTTTATCAGCGTAGGAATCACTTCATCTGGAATGCCCTTTTCCGTTAGGATCCGGCGTTCAACCGCCATGCCGTCAAGCGCAGCCGCGGTAAGTCTTGGAACAGACAGGGCCCCTGCTGTAACAGGTCCTGTCTGAGAGGCAGAGGCCATGGGTCCTCTGAGATCATTTCTTGTAGTTCTGGGTACCAAGTTCTTCTTGGCCAATCCGGAACGATGAGTATAGTTCTTACTCCTCTCTTTCTTATAATCCTCAGTACCTTGGGTATGAGAGGAAGAGGAGGGAACACATAAACCGACTGGTACACCCACGGTGTCACTCGTGCGTCCACAGCTATCGCCTGAGGGTCTCTTGACCTGGCGCAATATCTTTTTAGCTTTTTGTTGAGACGGGACGCCATCATGTCTACCTGTGGCCGTTCCAAACGATTTACAATCAGCGTGAAGACTTCTGGATGAAGTCCCCACTCTCCCGGGTGGAGGTCGTGCCTGCTGAGGAAGTCTGCTTCCCAGTTGTCCACTCCCGGAATGAACACTGCTGACAGTGCTAGCACGTGATTCTCCGTCCATCGAAGAATCCTTGTGGCTTCTGCCATCGCCATCCTGCTTCTTGTGCCGCCCTGTCGGTTTACATGGGCGACCGCCGTGATGTTGTCTGACTGAATCAGCACCGGTTGGTTTTGAAGCAGGGGTTCTGCTTGACTCAGGGCGTTGTAAATGGCCCTTAGTTCCAGAATATTTATGTGAAGGGAAGTCTCCTGACTTGACCACTGTCCTTGGAAGTTCCTTCCCTGAGTGACTGCCCTCCAACCTCGGAGGCTTGCATCCGTGGTCACCAGGACCCAGTCCTGTATGCCGAATCTGCAGCCCTCGAGAAGATGAGCACTCTGCAGCCACCACAGCAGAGACACCCTGGCCCTCGGGGACAGGGTGATCAGCCGATGCATCTGAAGATGCGATCCGGACCACTTGTCTAACAGATCCCACTGAAAGATCCTTGCATGGAACCTGCCGAAGGGAATTGCTTCGTAAGAAGCTACCATCTTTCCCAGGACTCGCGTGCAGTGATGCACCGACACCTGTTTTGGTTTCAGGAGGTCTCTGACCAGAGATGACAATTCCTGGGCCTTCTCCACCGGGAGAAACACCTTCTTCTGTTCTGTGTCCAGAATCATGCCCAAGAACAGCAGACGCGTCGCAGGAATCAGCTGCGACTTTGGGATATTCAGAATCCAGCCGTGCTGTTGCAGCACTTCCCGAGATAGTGCTACGTTGACTAACAACTGCTCCTTGGACCTCGCCTTTATAAGGAGATCGTCCAAGTACGGGATAATTATAACTCCCTTCTTCTGAAGGAGTATCATCATTTCGGCCATTACCTTGGTAAATACCCTTGGTGCCGTGGACAGACCAAACGGCAACGTCTGGAATTGGTAATGACAGTCTTGTACCACAAACCTGAGGTACTCCTGGTGAGGTGGGTAAATGGGGACATGCAGATAAGCGTCCTTGATGTCCAGCGACACCATAAAATCCCCCTCTTCCAGGCTTGCAATAACCGCCCTGAGCGATTCCATTTTGAACTTGAACTTCCTTACATAAGTGTTCAAGGATTTTAAATTTAGAATGGGTCTCACCGAACCGTCTGGTTTCGGTACCACAAACATTGTGGAATAGTAACCCCGTCCCTGTTGAAGGAGGGGAACCTTGATTATCACCTGCTGAAGGTACAGCTTGTGAATAGCCGCCAGCACTACCTCCCTTTCCCTGGGAGCCGCTGGCAAGGCTGATTTGAGGTAACGGCGAGGGGGAGTCGCCTCGAACTCCAGCATGTATCCCTGAGATACCACTTGTAGAACCCAGAGATCCACCTGTGAGCGAACCCACTGGTCGCTGAAGTTCCGGAGACGCGCCCCCACCGCACCTGGCTCCACCTGTGGAGCCCCAGCGTCATGCGGTGGACTTAGTGGAAGCAGGGGAGGATTTTTGTTCCTGGGAACTGGCTGTCTGGTGCAGCTTTTTCCCTCTACCCCTGCCTCTCGGCAGAAAGGATGCGCCTCTGACCCGCTTGCCTTTCTGAGGCCGAAAGGACTGTACTTGATAATACGGTGCTTTCTTAGGCTGTGAGGAACCTTGAGGTAAAAAAGTCGACTTCCCAGCTGTTGCTGTGGATACGAGGTCCGAGAGACCGTCCCCAAACAATTCCTCACCCTTATAAGGCAAAACCTCCATGTGCCTTTTAGAATCAGCATCACCTGTCCACTGCCGAGTCCATAATACTCTCCTGGCAGAAATGGACATTGCATTAATTCTAGATGCCAGCCGGCAAATGTCCCTCTGTGCATCCCTCATATACTAGACAACGTCCTTTATATGCTCTATGGTTAGCAAAATAGCATCCCTGTCGAGGGTATCAATGTTGTCTGACAGGGCATCAGACCATGCTGCTGCAGCACTACACATCCATGCTGAAGCAATAGCAGGTCTCAGTATAGTACCTGAGTGTGTATACACAGACTTCAGGATAGCCTCCTGCTTTCTATCTGCAGGCTCCTTTAGGGTGGCCATATCCTGAGACGGCAGTGCCACCCTTTTAGATAATCGTGTGAGCGCCTTGTCCACCCTAGGGGATGTCTCCCAGCGTAACCTATCCGTTGGCGGGAAAGGGTACGCCATCAGTAACCTCTTAGAAATCACTAGTTTTTTATCAGGGGAACCCCACGCTTCTTCACACAATTCATCAGATGGGGGAAAAGTCACTGGCTGCTTTTTCTCCCCAAACATAATACCCTTTTTAGTGGTAACCGGGTTAATGTCAGAAATGTGCAACACATTTTTCATTGCAGTAATCATGCATCGGATGGCCCTTGTGGACTGTACATTTGTCTCATCCTCGTCTACACTGGAGTCAGACTCCGTGTCGACATCTGTGTCTGCCATCTGAGCTAGCGGTGGTTTTTGAGCCCCTGATGGCCTCTGAGACGCCTGGGCAGGCGCGGGCTGAGATGCCGGCTGTCCCAAGGCTGTTACGTCATCAAACCTTTTATGTAAAGAGTTGACACTGTCTGTCGGTTAATACCTTCCACATATCCATCCACTCCGGTGTCTGCCCCGTAGGGGGTGACATCACACTTATCGGCTCCTGCTCCGCCTCCACGTAGCCCTCCACATCAAACATGTCGACACAGCCGTACCGACACACTGCACACACACAGGGAATGCTCTGACTGAGGACAGGACCCCACAAAGTCCTTTTGGGGAGACAGAGAGAGAGTATGCCAGCACACACCACAGCGCTATATAACACAGGGATTTTCACTATACTGAGTGATTTTTCCCAATAGCTGCTTATTAACACCAATTTGCGCCTAAATTTATTTTGTGCCCCCCCTCTCTTTTTTACCCTTGTCGTACTGAATACTGCAGGGGAGAGCCTGGGGAGCGTCCTTCCAGCGGAGCTGTGAAGAGAAAATGGCGCTGGCTGTGCTGAGGAAGATAGCCCCGCCCCCTCAGCGGCGGGCTTCTCCCGCTTTTTATAATGTTAATGGCGGGGTTTTTTGCACATATACAGTGTTATACACTGTATTATGTGCTATTTTTGCCAAAAGGTAAACTAATTGCTGCCCAGGGCGCAATGAGGTAGCTGTGTGACTAAGCTCAGCAACCCTAGTGGCCGACACAAACACCTGGCCCATCTAGGAGTGGCACTGCAGTGTCAGGCCGGATGGCCCTTCCAAAAAATACTCCCCAAACAGCACATGACGCAAAGAAGAAAAAAATGAGGCGCAATGAGGTAGCTGTGTGACTAAGATAAGCGACCCTAGTGGCCGACACAAACACCTGGCCCATCTAGGAGTGGCACTGCAGTGTCACGCAGGCTGGCCCTTCCAAAAAACACTCCCCAAACAGCACATGACGCAAAGAAAAATGAAAGAAAAAAGAGGTGCAAGATGGAATTGTCCTTGGGCCCTCCCACCCACCCTTATGTTGTATAAACAGGACATGCACACTTTAACCAACCCATCATTTCAGTGACAGGGTCTGCCACACGACTGTGACTGAAATGACGGGTTGGATTGGACCCCCACCAAAAAAGAAGCAATTAATCTCTCCTTGCACAAACTGGCTCTACAGAGGCAAGATGTCCACCTCATCATCATCCTCCGATTCATCACCGTGTACATCTCCCTCCTCACAGATTATCAATTCGTCCCCACTGGAATCCACCATCACAGCTCCCTGTGTACTTTGTGGAGGCAATTGCTGCTGGTGAATGTCTCCATGGGGGAATTGATTATAATTCATTTTAATGAACATCATCTTCTCCACATTTTCTGGAAGTAACCTCGTACGCCGATTGCTGACAAGGTGAGCGGCGGCACTAAACACTCTTTCGGAGTACACACTTGTGGGAGGGCAACTTAGGTAGAATAAAGCCAGTTTGTGCAAGGGCCTCCAAATTGCCTCTTTTTCCTGCCAGTATACGTACGGACTGTCTGACGTGCCTACTTGGATGCGGTCACTCATATAATCCTCCACCATTCTTTCAATGGTGAGAGAATCATATGCAGTGACAGTAGACGACATGTCCGTAATCGTTGTCAGGTCCTTCAGTCCGGACCAGATGTCAGCATCAGCAGTCGCTCCAGACTGCCCTGCATCACCGCCAGCGGGTGGGCTCGGAATTCTGAGCCTTTTCCTCGCACCCCCAGTTGCGGGAGAATGTGAAGGAGGAGATGTTGACAGGTCGCGTTCCGCTTGACTTGACAATTTTCTCACCAGCAGTTCTTTGAACCCCATGCAGACTTGTGTCTGCCGGAAAGAGAGATACAACGTAGGTTTTAAATCTAGGATCGAGCACGGTGGCTAAAATGTAGTGCTCTGATTTCAACAGATTGACCACCCGTGAATCCTTGTTAAGCGAATTAAGGGCTCCATCCACAAGTCCCACATGCCTAGCGGAATCGCTCCCTTTTAGCTCCTCCTTCAATGCCTCCAGCTTCTTCTGCAAAAGCCTGATGAGGGGAATGACCTGACTCAGGCTGGCAGTGTCTGAACTGACTTCACGTGTGGCAAGTTCAAAAGGTTGCAGAACCTTGCACAACGTTGAAATCATTCTCCACTGCGCTTGAGACAGGTGCATTCCACCTCCTATATCGTGGTCAGTTGTATAGGCTTGAATGGCCTTTTGCTGCTCCTCCAACCTCTGAAGCATATAGAGGGTTGAATTCCACCTCGTTACCACTTCTTGCTTCAGATGATGGCAGGGCAGGTTCAGGCGTTTTTGGTGTTGCTCCAGTCTTCTGTACGTGGTGCCTGTACGCCGAAAGTGTCCTGCAATTCTTCTGGCCACCGACAGCATCTCTTGCACGCCCCTCTCGTTTTTTAAATAATTCTGCACCACCAAATTCAAGGTATGTGCAAAACATGGGACGTGCTGGAATTTGCCCATATTTAATGCACACACAATATTGCTGGCGTTGTCCGATGCCACAAATCCACAGGAGAGTCCAATTGGGGTAAGCCATTCTGCGATGATCTTCCTCAGTTGCCGTAAGAGGTTTTTAGCTGTGTGCGTATTCTGGAAAGCGGTGATACAAAGCGTAGCCTGCCTAGGAAAGAGTTGGCGTTTGCGAGATGCTGCTACTGGTGCCGCCGCTGCTGTTCTTGCAGCGGGAGTCAATACATCTACCCAGTGGGCTGTCACAGTCATATAGTCCTGAGTCTGCCCTGCTCCACTTGTCCACATGTCCGTGGTTAAGTGGACATTGGGTACAACTGCATTTTTTAGGACACTGGTGAGTCTTTTTCTGAGGTCTGTGTACATTTTCGGTATCGCCTGCCTAGAGAAATGGAACCTAGATGGTATTTGGTACCGGGGACACAGTACCTCAATCAAGTCTATAGTTGGCTCTGCAGAAATGATGGATACCGGAACCACGTTTCTCACCGCCCAGGATGCCAAGGCCTCAGTTATCCGCTTTGCAGCAGGATGACTGCTGTGATATTTCATCTTCCTCGCAAAGGACTGTTGGACAGTCAATTGCTTGGTGGAAGTAGTAAAAGTGGTCTTACGACTTCCCCTCTGGGATGACCATCGACTAACAGCAGCAACAACAGCAGCGCCAGCAGCAGTAGGCGTTACACTCAAGGATGCATCGGAGGAATCCCAGGCAGGAGAGGACTCATCAGAATTGCCAGTGACATGGCCTGCAGGACTATTGGCATTCCTGGGGAAGGAGGAAATTGACACTGAGGGAGTTGGTGGGGTGGTTTGCGTGAGCTTGGTTACAAGAGGAAGGGATTTACTGGTCAGTGGACTGCTTCCGCTGTCGCCCAAAGTTTTTGAACTTGTCACTGACTTATGATGAATGCGCTGCAGGTGACGTATAAGGGAGGATGTTCCGAGGTGGTTAACGTCCTTACCCCTACTTATTACAGCTTGACAAAGGCAACACACGGCTTGACACCTGTTGTCCGCATTTCTGTTGAAATACTTCCACACCGAAGAGCTGATTTTTTTGGTATTTTCACCAGGCATGTCAATGGCCATATTCCTCCCACGGACAACAAGTGTCTCCCCGGGTGCCTGACTTAAACAAACCACCTCACCATCAGAATCCTCCTTGTCAATTTCCTCCCCAGCGCCAGCAACACCCATATCCTCCTCATCCTGGTGTACTTCAACACTGACATCTTCAATCTGACTATCAGGAACTGGACTGCGGGTGCTCCTTCAAGCACTTGCAGGGGGCGTGCAAATGGTGGAAGGCGCATGCTCTTCACGTCCAGTGTTGGGAAGGTCAGGCATCGCAACCGACACAATTGGACTCTCCTTGTGGATTTGTGATTTCGAAGAACGCACAGTTCTTTGCTGTGCTTTTGCCAGCTTAAGTCTTTTCATTTTTCTAGCGAGAGGCTGAGTGCTTCCATCCTCATGTGAAGCTGAACCACTAGCCATGAACATAGGCCAGGGCCTCAGCCGTTCCTTGCCACTCCATGTGGTAAATGGCATATTGGCAAGTTTACGCTTCTCCTCCGACGATTTTATTTTAGATTTTTGAGTCCTTTTTTTACTGATATTTTGTGTTTTGGATTTTACATGCTCTGTACTATGACATTGGGCATCGGCCTTGGCAGACGACGTTGATGGAATTTCATCGTCTCGGCCATGACTAGTGGCAGCAGCTTCAGTACGAGGTGGAAGTGGATCTTGATCTTTCCCTATTTTTGGAACCTCAACATTTTTGTTCTCCATATTTTAATAGGCACAACTAAAAGGCACCTCAGGTAAACAATGGAGATGGATGGATACTAGTATACTTATGGATGACGAGTGACTGACGACACAGAGGTAGCTACAGCCGTGGACTACCGTACTGCGTCTGCTAGTATAGAGATGATAATGATATAAAAAATATATATATATCACTACTGCAGGTATATATAATATAATGACGGACCTGCTGGACACTGTCAGCAGACTCCTAAACTACTAGTATGAAGAAGACAGAAAAAAAAACCCCACCACAGGTAGGTATACAATTATGGACGAGCACTGACGACACAGAGGTAGCCACAGCCGTGGACTACCGTACTGCGTCTGCTAGTATAGAGATGATAATGATATAAAAAATATATATATATCACTACTGCAGGTATATATAATATAATGACGGACCTGCTGGACACTGTCAGCAGACTCCTAAACTACTAGTATGAAGAAGATAGAAAAAAAACCCCCACCACAGGTAGGTATACAATTATGGATGAGCACTGACGACACAGAGGTAGCCACAGCCGTGGACTACCGTACTGCGTCTGCTAGTATAGAGATGATAATGATATAAAAAAAATATATATATCACTACTGCAGGTATATATAATATAATGACGGACCTGCTGGATACTGTCAGCAGACTCCTAAACTACTAGTATGAAGAAGATAGAAAAAAAAACTCCACCACAGGTAGGTATACAATTATGGACGAGCACTGACGACACAGAGGTAGCTACAGCCATGGACTACCGTACTGCGTCTGCTAGTATAGAGATGATAATGATATAAAAAAAATATATATATCACTACTGCAGGTATATATAATATAATGACGGACCTGCTGGACACTGTCAGCAGACTCCTAAACTACTAGTATGAAGAAGATAGGAAAAAAAAACCCTCCACAGGTAGGTATACAATTATGGACGAGCACTGACGACACAGAGGTAGCCACAGCCGTGGACTACCGTACTGCGTCTGCTAATATAGAGATGATAATGATATAAAAAATATAAATATATCACTACTGCAGGTATATATAATATAATGACGGACCTGCTGGACACTGTCAGCAGACTCCTAAACTACTAGTATGAAGAAGATAGAAAAAAAAACCCTACCACAGGTAGGTATACAATTATGGACGAGCACTGACGACACAGAGGTAGCTACAGCCGTGGACTACCATACTGCGTCTGCTAGTATAGAGATGATAATGATATAAAAAATATATATATATATCACTACTGCAGGTATATATAATATAATGACGGACCTGCTGGACACTGTCAGCAGACTCCTAAACTACTAGTATGAAGAAGATAGAAAAAAAAAACCCCACCACAGGTAGGTATACAATTATGGACGAGCACTGACGACACAGAGGTAGCCACAGCCGTGGACTACCGTACTGCGTCTGCTAATATAGAGATGATAAAAATGATAGAGATGAACAAAAAAAATATAACACTACTGCAGGTAAATATTTATATAATATAATGAATGACGGACCTGCTGGACACTGTCAGCAGAATGCGTTTGTAGAATAAATAAATAAAAACACCACAGGAGTGTTTAACTTTTTCAGGCAGACAATATACTGGTGGTCACTGGTCAGTCACACTGGCAGCAAAAGTGTGCACTGTACTCCTGCTATAACTGCACCCCAGTCTCCCCCACAATTCAGCTGTGTGAGCAGTGAGCACTCAGCACAGTCAGATATACATAGATGATATTATCAATCATGCAGCACACTGAGGCTGAGCACAGATATGGTATGTGACTGTGTATCGTTTTTTTTCAGGCAGAGAACGGATATTAAATAATAAATAAAACTGGTGGTGGTCAGTCACTAGTAACTAACTATCAGCAAAACTCTGCACTCTGAGTACTCCTAATGCTCCCCAAAATTACTAAGTAATCAACTCAAGTGTCTCTATCTATTCTAATGGAGAGGACGCCAGCCACGTCCTCTCCCTATCAATCTCAATGCACGTGTGAAAATGGCGGCGACGCGCGGCTCCTTATATAGAATCCGAGTCTCGCGATAGAATACGAGCCTCGCGAGAATCAGACAGCGGGATGATGACGTTCGGGCGCGCTCGGGTTAGCCGAGCAAGGCGGGAAGATCCGAGTCTGCCTCGGACCCGTGTAAAAAGGCTGAAGTTCGGGGGGGTTCGGATTCCGAGGAACCGAACCCGCTCATCTCTACAAGCAGGTAGCTTTGCTTCTCTCCCCTCAGTCCCTCGTAGCAGTGAGTCTGTTGCCAGCAGATCTCACTGAAAATAAAAAACCTAACAAATACTTTCTTTTCTAGTGAGCTCAGGAGAGCCCACTAGGTGCATCCAGCTTTGGCCGGGCACAGATTCTAACTGAGGTCTGGAGGAGGGGCATAGAGGGAGGAGCCAGTGCACACCAGATATAGTACCTAATCTTTCTTTTAAGAGTGCCCAGTCTCCTGCGGAGCCTGTCTATTCCCCATGGTCCTTACGGAGTTCCCAGCATTCACTAGGACGTCAGAGAAATGGGATGTAGTTATGTGACTGGTGGTCAGATTACTGACGGCTAAATCCTGCATATTCCCACTCGCAGGCCCGGATTGGCCATTACATTTACCGGGGAGGACCCCGGTGGGCCGATTGGTGTGTGGGGCCGCCTGTCTTATGTGGCCCTGCCCCTTGCACATAACTCACTGTTTTCAGTAAAATAGCAGAAAGTCGGCCGCTGGGAGAACAGGCTCCACCCCCATCACGCCCAGCAGTGTATGTGTGCCACGGATAAACAGGCTCCGCCCCATCACACACAGCAGCGTATGTGGGCTGCGGCCACCGGCTGTTGAAAGAAACGGGCTCTGCCCCAACATCACCCTGCACACAGTGTATGTGTGCCACTGGGAGAACAGGCTCCGCCCCCAGCACATCCAACAGCGTATGTGCGTCGCGGCCACCGGCCGCTGAAAGAACAGGCTCCGCCCCCGCATCACCCGGCAGACAGTGTATGTGCGCCGCTGGGAGAACAGCCTCCACCCCCAGCACACCCGGCTGACAGTGGCAAGGGTGTTTGGCGCGGACCTCAGGGGAATACAATGTGCGGTCGCAGTGGTGCGTGTCCAGCAGGAGAGGTGAGTAGTATGACTCTACTCTGACCTCTACCTGCACTGCCCTCCTGCCACCAGCAGCACGTGATACCGGCCTGTCTGCAGGGAGGGAGGAAGCATCTGGGGCTCGGGAAATGGGGCCATTCAGTCTGTCTTGATTTGCTAAAATCAGAGAGAGCTCCGTATACCACTGGCACTGCAGCTCGCAGGACATTTTTTTTTTAAAGAATGACATGTGGAGCTGCAGTGCCAGTGGTATATGGAGATCTGATCTGGGTTTATGGACATCTGTTTGGGGGGGTGAGGGGGTGACAAGTGATTGATAGGGGAAGGAGATAAGAGGGAGAAAGGCAGGTGAATATAGGCATGAAACATGTGTAAGGGAGAATATAGGTGTCAAAATGAGATAAGGGTCTGGAAGAAACATGCAGGAGATGGACTTGTGGGTGGAGGCAGAGAGGCAAATGTAGGAGATGGACAGAGAGAGAGATAAGATGCTTTCAGGAAATGCACTTGGAGGCTGGGAGATATACAGTATGTCTGTTATACCCCTTTCAGACCGCCAGCTATGAACACGGGTTATTGGCACATGAGCGCGCATAACCCGTGTTCATGTACAGTCTGAAAGGTGCCAGGGTTGAAATACTGGGTATTCCAACTCGGGTAGCGCGCAGGGTTGAACACGCGTTCAACCCGGCTCGCTTTGCGGTGTGAACAGGAGGTGGGTCAATGTTCCCCGTTCACTGTGTGTGGATGCGCGACCTTTAGTCGTCTCATTTCTAGTGTAAACATATCTAACCTTGAAAGCCTTTCCTCATAGTCCAGTGTCTCCAACCCCTTAATCAATTTGGTAGCTCGCCGTAATGCACTCAAGGAGATCGGTATGGGATCCCAGCATACGGAATGATGGCTATCACTATACCGACTGCGGCATCCTGGCCGTGAGAATGCTGGCAGGGGGCGCAACTATTTCTGCTACAACACATTACTTTCTAAACTATTTAATGTGTTAGGTCCAGCTAATATGACATGCTCGGCATTTTGTTGGTGTAACTCCACCTACATTACATTTTTAAGTAGTAACCCCACCTACTTTGGTATTGACTCCGCCTACAGTTGGTTTGGTGCCGCCCCCATGAGGCCACTTCTTGAAAATTTTCCAGGGCCACTTTTGCTTCCCAATCCGTCCCTGCCCACTCGTGAGTGTCCACGACACCCATAGAGTGGTAATAGAACCTGTGCATGATGAGGGGCTTGTTTGATAATACTGTTGCAACAGATAAAAGTTCACAGCACTACTAGCACAGCTAATTTGTCAAATAAAGTGGCTTGGCTCCTGTGTTAGGACTGTTTGCAATTAAAATTGGATCCAAATCCTGGGAGCAATAGTTCACCTTATACATGATTACTGGCTTGGTGGTCAGTAGTAGGCACCCTTCCAATGGGCTTGTTCAGGACAGATGGCACAGTCCAATATAAAGCTCTTGTCCTCTTCCATACTTTTGGATATTTCACTGCGGTGAGTTGCTCCTCTGGGCCACAATAGGTGTAAAGTCCAAAGTCCAGTGTCACAATGCCAAGCTCCTCCACCAAAATGTTTTGCTGCATGTGTGCAGCTTTATCAAGGTGAAGCAGCCTTTCACATATTAATCTGAAACTTGATTAGACATGCTGTGGGCTCTGTGAGGATTTAGAGAAAGTGCATGTATTTGTGAGACCATGGGTACTTGTTAAATATACAAATGCCACTGTTACTCACCAGCGCCACATCATCCACATTAAACACA
Source organism: Pseudophryne corroboree (assembly GCF_028390025.1). NCBI lineage: Eukaryota > Metazoa > Chordata > Amphibia > Anura > Myobatrachidae > Pseudophryne > Pseudophryne corroboree. Next base: position 790,940,979 of record NC_086445.1, on the reverse strand, counting down.
ATTTCAAATCTTCCGCTGTCTGGCTCAAGTCAAGCAATAAGTGATGATGTCAGCCGGGCAGTGAGTCATTTTAAAACAGCCTTTAAATTTAAGGGAGCCACACTAGAACTACTTATACAGCTGCTTCAAATCAGATACTCCTAACAGAATTTTTCTGGATTCATACATTGTAAATCATTACTTGATTGAATTCTACAGTAAGTGGCGCTGGTAAGTTTAAGGGGGGAATTCAATTAGCTATGGTAATTTACTGCATGTGAAAAAGGGTGATAGCCTTGGGCTTTAACACCCAGGGCTATTCAATTAGAGCCCCCTTTTCTCACCCAGTAAATAATTGTGATAACAGGTGTTAACCCGTAGAATCCAGGATAAGTTCCCGGACCTATCGGTTAACCCAGTTGTAGTACTTACATACAGGCTATTTATCTGGGATTTCTTTTCGAGCATGTTAGCTGCAGCCTGCGGGCTGCCTGCGGAGCTAACTGAGTAGCCCTGCTGCTTCAATTAGCCTGTGGTAAATTACCATGTCTAAATTAATTCATTCCTAAGCTGCATTTGTTTAATTAACAAATTACAATTATTTTTTTTAAATTACATCCAATATTTCTTAACTCTAAAATTAAACATTGTTTCACAAATGATAATTTGTGCTTTCCTATGTGCCAGCATTGCTTGTGAAAATGTAACACATAAAATTTTATGTCTCACCTCTCCCTTTTGTTTTATTCTGTGTTTCAGATCAGCTGCCACCCACAAAAGATATTTTATTTCCTCTGCATTGTAGTTCTTCAGGGATAAAAGATCACGTCCTTTCAACTGTGCATTATTATGAGAAGATCTGTAGATAAATACAAATAAAGATTTAGAAAAGTAGCATTTATATTGCACCTAACCATTCGCAGTGCATCTTTATATAGGTGTGATATCTGTTACCGGCGTTCAGTGTGCCAGCGGTCATAAGACCAACAGCGGCATCCTGATGGAGAAGATACCTTCTGGGGTTCCGCAAGTATACTTACCTTCCCCACCAACACCCCTAACCCTCCCTCCACACAGCCTAACCCTAACCCACCACGGTGGTGCCTTCAGGGCTGTATTAAGGGCCACATGGGCCTGGAGCTGAAAATTTTCAAGGGCCTATACTGAGAACGGAATGAGTTGTGACCAGTGCCCTGTTGGTGTGGCCAGAGCCATGTAGGTGTGTAAACCCTATACACTATGAGCGACAATGTCTCCCTAAATACATAAACAAATTGCATAATTTTGTGAGAAAACTACAAAAACAATTTTAATACTTATGATTTATGATTGATTGTTTGGCGAGCCGTGTATCTGCTGCCATCATGATGGGCCTATTTTTAGCTCTATATCCCCCATTGTTAATCTGGCACTGGGTGCCTTAACCTACTTCCCTCCACAACCTAACCCTAAGAGTCCCCGGCATACTTAAGAACGGGATGCTGGCTGTCCCTGTGCTTCTCTCTCACTAATTTATCTGTGTTTTGTTTCTCATTACCTGCCCTGCTATTGCATTCTCCCTGGTTCTGAATCCTTATTAACAAGCCCTGCATGCATTATAAGACACTCCAGCCTAAGTATAAGAAACTGAATATATTGTAATAATCTTTACTCTCTGTCCCCATGTGCCACACTGGCATAACCCAGATTTTCCTTCAGGCCAATCTAAGGTGCCCATTAATCAATTAATAATTCTGAGATATCACCCCCCAAAAATTCCAGTGTTCGTAGGTTACTTGCCAACATAACGTTTTCCCCAAATGTATGGACAGGTGTCCACAGCAGATATCTGAGCTACAGTATAAGCTGCAGTGTCCCATTTTCAATCTCAAAAGCAGCCCCAATAGTTTTTTTATGGGAACTGCATTATTGCCAAATTTACCAGGCTTCGGAATGCAAAGCAATATTTGGCAATATAACATTTAGTTATCAGGTCGAGAACCCAATAATTAATAAATATTGCCCTAAAGGTAAATACTAATGAAACAATATTTTGGGGATATCCTCCAAAAACACACGTTTCTGAGGTGCGCCTTCTCCATTTCCGGCAGCGGAGGAAGCCCCCATAGGTTCTATAGGGGCTGTTATGCTGTCAGATTTACCAAGCATGCCGGAGCTTGCACCAGCAGCTAACACTATCTTCAGCATATTGTGCATACGCAATGAAGTCACAGTGGTCCCCGAAAGAGAAGTGAAGTGATCGCCAATGTGATCAATTCACTTCTTACACATCGCATGGACGGACTCCTTTCGGAGCCCCTGTCTCTGAATGTGCATGTGTGTATGTATGTTATGCTTGGGCGAATCTTCATTTCTTATTGCCGCAACAGTGAGAAATTACAGTTGTCAGGCTAATTCCCAATAATTAATAAACATAACTCTAATTCTGTATTTTTGATAATAATTTCACCAATATGGGAATATTCACTTCCTTTGCTAACCCGCACGTGAATGATAAACTCAGCTCTGGGGCCTTTCATCAGTACATCAGTACAAACTAACAACTAGACTGTTAACCCAATCTGAGTACCACTGCCAAAATAACTATTTCTTTGAAGGGGGTATGCCTGGTGACCAGCATACTGCGCTGGGATCCCGACCGCCGATATAGCGGCAGCGGGGCGAGCGCAAAAGAGCCCCTTGCGGGCTCGCTGCACTCGCCATGATACCGGCACGGTGTTTATTGTCCCTCCAGGGGTGTCGTGACATCCCAAGAGGGAAAATAGTTGTCGGTATGCTGGCTGTCGGAATTCCGGCGCCGGTATGCTGAGCGCCGGGATCCCGACAGCCGGTATATCAAGTGTCACCCCTTTGAAGGCTGGGCCCTATATTGTATACTAAGCTGGGTTCCAGCACTATGGGGGTCATTCCGAGTTGTTCGCTCGCAAGCTGTTTTTAGCAGCTTTACACACGCTAAGCCGCCGCCTACTGGGAGTGAATCTTAGCATCTTAAAATTGCGAACGAAAGATTCTCAAAATTGCGATTACACACCTCTTAGCAGTTTCTGAGTAGCTTCAACCTTACTCGGCATCTGCGATCAGTTCAGTGCTTGTCGTTCCTGGTTTGACGTCATAAACACACCCAGCGTTCGCCCAGACACTCCTCCGTTTCTCCAGCCACTCCCGCGTTTTTTCCAGAAACGGTAGCGTTTTTCCGCACACACCCATAAAACGGCCAGTTTCCGCCCAGTAACACCCACTTCCTGTTGATCACACTACGATCACCAGAACGAAGAAAAAGCCGTGAGTAAAATTCCTAACTGCATAGCAAATTTACTTGGCGCAGTCGCACTGCGGACATTGCGCATGCGCACTAAGCAGCAAATCGATGCGATGCGAAAAAAATTACCGAGCGAACAACTCGGAATGACCCCCTATGTCTTGTATTGTGTACTGAACTTGACTTGCAACCAGTCCATATGTCAATTGACTCTGTAGTGTATACTGATTGACACTGAATTATATTTGCTTTGTATGTCGGTTCCACTTCCTCTGACTAAGCCACATCCCAAAACTAGCCATGCCTAATGCTTGCATTGTACATGATTCATGCTTGTAAGTAAAGCAAAAAAAGCACGCAAGTGGGCAAAACCATGTCACATTTCAGATGGGGCAGATGTAACATGAGCAGAGAGAGTTAGATTTGGGTGGGGTGTGTTCAAACTGAAATCTAAATTGCAGTGTAAAAAAAAAGCTGTCTGACATTTGTGTGCTACAGTACACGCAAAAGCAGCGAGTGTTTACCCCACACAGAAAAAATACAAATGTATTTGCTCTCCTTGCATGGCAACATGGTTTGTTCCAGACACAAAGTTAGATGCTTTTTTATTTTTATTTTTTTAAAACAATTTTTTATTTTCAAAAACAAGGTTCAGTACAGTTACAAAGAAAAAAATAGGGTGAGTACAGACCCAAGCATGGGCTGCATGTGCCAGGTATCAGTACCCAGAAGTCACAGAGAGAAGGCAATACAGAAAAATATGCAATACCAATGCCAAAAAACATACTTCCAAAGGTACGTAGGAACCCATATATAGGGGTTACATACAGAGCCGGCGCTAGGGTGTTCAGCGCCACCCTGCAAACTATAATTTTTCGCCCCATCCCCAATTATCAGAGTGTGCTGTGGTCAGGGACACAGGAGAGGCCCCCATCCCCCCCATCAGGACCAGTTGTAGACCTTGTGGTGCCCAAGATGAACATTTCTTTTGGTGCCCCCTATTTAAAACAGGGACAGTGCGCGCCATAGGTGCGCAACAAAAATATAGGGGCGTGGCCACAGAATAGTTTGTCAGTCACATTACACCACACAGTATTACCCCTTATACACACCAGGTAGAGCCCCTTATACACGTTATGCCAGGTAGAGCCCCTTTTGCATGTTACGCCAGGTAGGCCCTTATACACACTGCACCGGGTAGCCCCTTATACACATTGCACCAGGTACAGCTCCTCTATAAAGAGTGAGTGTTTGTATGTATATGTGTACGTGTGTTTGTGTGCCGCTGCCTGTGTCCCTGCACTCACCAACCCGCACTAAAAAACCGCCACTGCCCCTATCCCCAATCATCACAGTGTGCTGGGGTCAGGATCACAGGACAGAACCCCTCATCCTCAAGTACAGTTTTAGAGTGTACAGGGCTCGGTGACAAAGGACAGGTCAACTACAAACACACCACCACTCACCCCAATTATCAGAGTCTGCAAGAAGTCAGTGGCTTCCTCTTGTGGGTGTTCAGTGGGGCAGACAGTGGACAGGCATGGGGTTGATGGCAAGGGCTGGGTGAAGGGGCAGACATGGTCTCTTGCTCCAGCAGGTCCCGGAGGGTGGGTGTCAGGGCTTTGGAGAGCCGGGATATGAAGGTGCAGTAGCGCCGATCAGGAGCTCTTTGGTGGCAGAGCAAAGGACACGCTGCTCCTCCTCAGCCGCAGGCGTAAGCTCCGGCAAGGGGATGCTAAACTCCAGAGGGGGGGGGGGGGTGACAGGCGCTGTGTAGTGCTGGACCTGAGCAGGGGGATGATGTGGTGTGCTAACTGCCGCGGGTCCGCGCTGCCGGTGACGCTACTGCAGCAGTAAGAATCAGTAAGAGCAAGGTCACAGAGCGGGCAGATCGCCTCTCCAACCCGGCGCCTCCCTGCTTTGCAGACCTTACTGAGTGGATAGCGCCGGGCCTGGTTATATATACCAAAACAGAACATTGCAATACAAATAATAACATGAGGGAAAGGGAAAGGACAGGGAAGAAGGGATAGGATCACAATCATGATAGTGGAGAAGCTGCCGAATCATTATTCAGGATATCTCCAGAGCTAGCTATATTACCTTACAGTGGGGAAGGTAGGAGAGAAGGAGATTTAACTCCTCCCACGAAATAATGCAAGCCTAGTATACAAAAACATTAAGTTACATGCGTTTTTGCTTTACTTACAAACATGAATCAGGTCCTGTATGGGCCTCATACCATACCAATATGGAATTCGGGGTTTGATCTATCAAGCAGTGAGTGGAGAAGTTGCTCATAGTAACAAATCAGCTTTGAGAAAACATGTATCAAGTACATTCTATAAAATGATAGGAAGATGCTGATTGGTTGCTTTGTCCAACTTCTCCACTCTTTTCATTGCTTGATACAGTACATCAATCCCTTGTTCTCATGACCAACTTGGAATATCTGTATGATTGTATTAAGATTGTAGACACATTTGGAAGCACTATTTTTCTTAAAATACAGATAAATCTACAGATGCAGCACCATTTACCTCAACATTTGGTTCATTGTGCTCACTGATTATATATGTTATAGCACACACATTTCCATTTCCAACAACGGGGATTTCAGCATCTACATTTGGTGCTACAGTACATTATGGGGGGGGGGGGGGGGGGGGGTCCAATTGCCCTGTATTGCTGGGGGCTATACTATTATCCTATAACAGTCATACAGGTACAGTAGGAAGGCCCTACTCGCAAGCTTACAATCTATAGGGAATGAAAGAGACAGAAGGCTTACATTTAGTAGTACTGGCCTTCTGAAAAGTATATGGAGGGTATTTATCAAAGCTCGTAAAGAGAGAGAAAATTGTGAGAGATAATGTACCAGCCAATCAGCTTCTGCCTTACATTATACAGGCTATGTTTGAAAAATGACAGGAGCTGATGGGTTGGTACTTTATCTCTCACAATTGTATCTCTCTCCAATGTTTGATAAATGTCCCCCTAAGCAGGGCCGAAACTAGGATTTTTGTCACCCGGGGCAAGGTAGTCATTTGACCCCCCCCCCCCCCCCGGCAAAAAAAAAATAATTATATTACAATAAATAAATAAAAATAATAATAATAAAAATTAAAATAAATACATGAATAAAAATATTATATATATATATATATCTCTTTCAGAACTTTTTTACCTGAAAAATTGCCTTTTCTAACATGAATTTCATATCCAGGAAAAAGTGTCCCCATTTTACACAGTACGACAGGCAAGTGTCCCCATTCCCCATTTTACACATTGCGGCAGACAGGTGACCCCATTTTACACATTGCGGCAGACAGGTGTCCCCATTTTACACATTGCGGCAGGAAAAAGTGTCCCCATTTTACACATTGCGGCAGACAGGTGACCCCATTTTACACATTGCGGCTGACAGGTGTCCCCATTTTACACATTGCGGCAGGAAAAAGTGTCCCCATTTTACACATTGCGGCAGGCACGTGTCCCCATTTTACACAGTACGCTGGCAAGTGTCCCCATTTTACACATTGCGGCAGGAAAAAGTGTCCCCATTTGACACATTGCGGCAGGCACGTGTCCCTATTTTACACAGTACGCTGGCAAGTGTCCCCATTTTACACATTGCGGCAGGAAAGTGTCCCCATTTTACACATTGCGGCAGGAAAAAGTGTCACCATTTTACACATTGCGGCAGGAAAAAGTGTCCCCATTTTACACATTGCGGCAGGCACAGGTCCCCATTTTACACATTGCGGCAGGAAAAAGTGTCCCCATTTTACACATTGCGGCAGGCACAGGTCCCCATTTTACACATTGCGGCAGGAAAAAGTGTCCTCATTTTACACATTGCGGCAGGCACAGGTCCCCATTTTACACAGTACGCTGGCAAGTGTCCCCATTTTACACATTGCGGCAGGCACAGGTCCCCATTTTACACAGTACGCTGGCAAGTGTCCCCATTTTACACATTGCGGCAGGCACAGGTCCCCATTTCACACAGTACGCTGGCAAGTGTCCCCATTTTACACATTGCGGCAGGCACAGGTCCCCATTTTACACAGTACGCTGGCAAGTGTCCCCATTTTACACATTGTGGCAGGAAAAAGTGTCCCCATTTTACACATTGAGGCAGGCACAGGTCCCCATTTTACACAGTACGCTGGCAAGTGTCCCCATTTTACACATTGTGGCAGGAAAAAGTGTCCCCATTTTACACATTGAGGCAGGCACAGGTCCCCATTTTACACATTGCGGCAGGCACAGGTCCCCATTTTACACATTGCGGCAGGACGGTGGTGGAGGGAGAGAGAGAGAGAGGAAGGGAGAGGGGCTGACTTACATTTGAAGCGGTTCTCGCCGCTCTTCAGCCGCCTCTCCCTCCTCGTCCGGTCTGCGCGGCTCCCCCTTCTCCCTCCTCCGGCGGGGTTTCGTGGAATGACGCGTTTGCGCCGTGACGTCACGACGCAATCGCGTCATTCCGCGAAACCCCGCCCCCCGAGCTGGGCACTCGGGAGAAGGGGGTTTCAACGTTATAAAAGTGCCGCGGCGGGTGTTAGGGGGTCTCGGCGCCCCCTCCAATCCGGCGCCCAGGTCGCCTGCCCCCCTAGCCCCCCCCTAGTTTCGGCCCTGCCCTAAGTCTCTAGAATAAAAGTGTCAATATGGGATAAATCTTGTAATAGCCTGCGAGTTGAATTTGGCATCTAAATCGTTAAAATCTGTAGGCTGTCTCAACTTGCAGGCTACAACATTTATCCCTTAGGGGTCTATTCAATTACTGTCTAATTTTTTAAAAAGTCGGAAAAACTGCACTTTCCGACTTTTTCAGGTTGAATTTGGATTTGACCTTTTCAATTATAGTGCAGTTTTTCTGACTTTTTTAAAAGTCTGACTTGTCGGAAAACACGTGGATCGGCGGATTAGCTGCTGATCCACGTGTTTTGTCTGATTTGCGGGTGAATCTGACAGTTTTTTGACCCATTTCCAACAATGTCAAGACGACTTTTAAAAAGTCGGATCGGCATTGTCGAAAACGGGCAAAAACCTGTTGGAACTGCCCGGAAATTGAATGCTGAACTGTCAGATCCTCACCGTCGGAGAAGATCAGACAGGCATTGAATAGACCCCTTAAAGTCCTATGGTAGGGCAAAACTTGGTTTAGATAGCTCTGCCCATTTGTATACAAGAAGGAACCATTAACATATATGGACAATGACATACTTGATCATGGGTAGCTATAATCCTAGCACATTTGCATTTCATCCCAGCAAACGTGATTAATCTTTCCTTTTTCTACCCATACCATACACATTTACACAATCAGAATTGTAGCCAATAAATCTGTAAAGACCTACATACCTAAATGTTGTGCATGTACATGATTAGTGATGACGCGTTTATTAACTGGCAAGAAAAGTTTAGCACTTACTAAAAACCTAATTCAGTACTAAAAAATAGGAGATTTACTACTCTCTTCCATGTCTATTCTCTTCAGTTACTTAGCAAAGTGATGTGTATATGGGAGGTTATTCCAAGTTGATCGCAGCAGGAAATTTTTTAGCAGTTGGGCAAAACCATGTGCACTGCAGGAGCGGCAGATATAACATGTGCAGAGAGAGAGAGATTTGGGTGTGGTGAGTTCAATCTGCAATCTAAATTGCAGTGTAAAAATAAAGCAGCCAGTATTTACCCTGCACAGAAACAAAATAACCCACCCAAATCTAACTCTCTCTGCAAATGTTATATCTGCCCCCCCCTGCAGTGCACATGGTTTTGCCCAACTGCTAAAAAAATTCCTGCTGCGATCAACTTGGAATTACCCCCATGATCCGGTAGTCAATTCAGCCATTTACCTCCATAGTTAAATGTTTTGCAATACTGGCTGGTCTGAAAGGTCAGGCTGGAGACAATCTGCTTTGAATACATATACCGCTCACTGTTACATTTCCATTTGACCTTCACTTTAATGAGTCAATACTGGCAAGAAAATCTGATTATGGCAGTTTCATTTAAAAAAAAATCCCCACACATATAACATGCTGAAATAATCACTCAGTAAATAATTACGGAATGAGGCGCATATATACATTTAGATTTGCAGCCTGACCCGAGTACTAAGTGGCTGACTCTATTGTCTAAACCGGCCATACTCATGTGTGGTCATATCATAAAAGACCATGGGACACAACTAGTGAGTGTCGACAAACTGTATGTATTTCGATTTCACACACAGGGGTAAATTTATTAAAGCTAGGAGAGAGATAAAGTACTAACCAATCAGCTTCTAGCTGTCATTTTAATGTAATTTTTGCATCTATAAATGTAGATATGTCTGGTCAATTTGCTGTAAAACAGGACTGGCCAACCTGCGTCTCTCCATTTGTTGTGAAAGTACGCATCCCAGCATACCATCGAATCGATCAGCAGATAGAGCATGCTGGGACTTGTAGTTTCACAACAGATGTAGAGCCACAGGTTGGCCAGGCCTGCTCTAAAACAACATTATTGGCCATGAGAATCAGAGTGTACAAGCACCTTTATTCTACCATAAAAAAAAAAACATGGCATAGAAGTATGAATATACATTTTGAGTTATACTGAAATATAATATCTGCACAGTGAAAGAATTTCCATCAAAGGTATCCCTTGATTTGACATAATATTTGGTGACTTACCGAAAATAGCGGAAGCTGTTCTTGCCATGTATCAGAGAAGCTGCGTTAAGCATGTTCCTCAGATGGTATAGCATTTCTTATTACTTGCAGGATTATAATGTATTATGAGAAACGTGTATGTAGAGTAGTGTGAAAGTCCACTGATCTGCTAAGAATTAACTAGAACTCTACAGGGTTATTGGTGCAGTTATGAGACCCTGCAGTGATTTCCCAATTGTTCAAAGTGCCAGCTCACTGCAGGACATGCGAGAAACTAATCTGCATGAACAATCAATTCTGCCTTGTGCAATATCTGCCTTTTTTTCTTTCAAAAGATAGAGACGAAAGCTTTATCATTTTAATTACTGCAAATCTCAATTTATTTATTTTTTATCAGACACAATATTAATCCAAAGGTGTGTACACAATCACATGGGGGTAAATTTACTAAGGTGGGAGATTTTTCGAACTGGTGATGTTGCCCATAGCAACCAATCAGATTGTATCTTATCTTCTAGAAGCAGCTAGACAAATGTTAAGTAGAATCTGATTGGTTGCTATGGGCAACATCACCAGTTCTAAAAAACTCCCACCTTAGTAAATTTACCCCATGGTGAGATAAATCTGTAAGATTTTGACTATATAGTCAAAATCTTAAGGAAAGTTAGGAAAGGAAAGTTAGTGCACATCTCAAGGTGTAATGGTGTGTACACACGAGGAGAGTTTTTTCTTACTATTTTGACTATATAGTGAAAATCGTAAGGAAAGTTAGTGTAGATCGCAAGGTGGAAGTAACCTTGCGATCCCGATGCAATGCCGATGCGCAATCGGTAACGCATGCCTAGATAGACTGTGCAGGCAGGTAAATTTTAACTATCTCATAGAAAAGATAGTCAAAACTGACACTTAGCCAAAATCGGATTAAAGCCAGTATCACAAGCACAGTCATTATATGCTTGCGATCAGTAGCGGATCTTGCCACGGACAAGCAGGACTTTTGCCCGGGGCGCCGCCTTCCGGAGGGCGCCGGCGCCATCCGGTGGGCGCCAGCGCCATCCGAAGGGCGCCACACCAGGGCAAGATCGGCAGCTGCTGTGCCCCCCTCTGCCCGCTGTGTCCCGCTGCCGCTGCTCGCTGTGAAGGGAAACTAGACCTTTGCCCTAGTTCATTTTTTGAACCATAGTAGAGCCTTATTTAATGTTATGCCCTATGTCACATTTCAGAGCGGCCAGTACACATTATGCAGCACAGTACCCCCAATTCACATTATGATATATAGTGCTCCCCGTTCATATTGTGCCTCATTATAGTGCCCCGGTTCATATTATATAACATTAAAATGCCCTGCAGTTCATTTTATACCACACTACAATGAGCAGGTCCAGGGGCACACCAAGATATATTGCAGGCCCCAAGGAAAAAGTTTGAAAGGACCCCTACGTACCACCCAATGGTGAAAATTGTATATAACACATGTAACTGTGACAGGGAAGGTGGGCCCCTCTCAGCTCTGGGCCCCATAGCAGCTGCACTGCCTGCACCTATGGTAGCTACGCCCTTGATGCCAGTATAGTACTAAAGATCGCAAACCGCATGGATAACAATCATATTAAAAAAAACCTCCTTTCAGAAGGAATATGGGCCCAAATGTCACTCAAAATTGTTGATCTATTTTATATGAACAATTTTTTTTATTTTTCGGGGTTTTTTTACTGAACGATATTTAAAGTAGTAGTTAACTAAAGGTGTGTACACACGGTAAGATCCTTGCCATTGCCGATTTTGACTATGTGATTTCCCTTGAACTCCCCCAGAGCCCAGATAGCACAGATTTTGACTATCTGTGCTTGAGATTTTGTCTATGTACGATTTTGACTAAGTGCCAATTTTGACTATACTTTGTACTAGATACTAGTACACTAGATAGTCAAGATTGACTTGCCTGCACAGTCTATCTAGCCTTGCGACACCGACCCAATGAGAGTGCGCATCAGGATCAAATCGGTATTGCAAGCTGCCTAAGGTGCATACACACGGTGAGATTCGGGCTAACCCTGATTCTCACTGTGCGATAGGGACTAGGTCGGTATCGCAAGCACGGCCGGTTCAGGGGCTTTTTGCGCCCTGGGTGGCAATAGAGGCGTTGCTTCATACAGGGGGCGTGGTCAGTTACGCCCCCTGTACAGTAGTAGCGCCGCTGCAATGATGTGCGGTGCGCGATGACGTCATTGCGCACCGCACAGCAAAGGTCCTCTCCACGAAGGGAAACTAGACGCGTATGGCATAATATATAGGGCATAAAATGAACAACTGCTGCAGAGAAGTGTTTTTCTAGAAGCATTGTGATGGGGACCTCTTCAAAATGTTGCTATGGGAACCAAAAAGTTCTGTAGTCACAACTTAATATAAAGTTGTGTCCCAGTGGTATCAGGGTCCCAATCTCTTGGTAAAAATGTACCCTTGTGTTCCCAATACCTGTTGGAGGTGCAGTGAGATGATAGGGACAAATTACACATCTGGAGCAAAATGTATTATCGTTCGATTTTGATTTAGTAGGGATTTTGGCATTCTATTTCTATCTGATTTTTAAATCTAATTCTAAATTGAACCCAAAATCGAACTTGATATCCCAAAATGAATAGAACAAAGTTAGACATTTGATTTGAGCTTCTAAACACCATTCTATTGCTAGGAAATTGACTTTAATTACTTTTTAAGTACCCAAATGCATGTGAAGCAGTGTGAATGTAGGAATAATAGCTGTCCAAGATTATGGTATGTTGTACACCTCTGGGACTGGCCGGGCCTTAAGCACCCGCCTATGTCTTATAGTGATAAATCTGATACTGGTGTGACTGTATGTGTGTGGCTGTATATATGTACTGCATGTGTATGTGTGTGTGCCTGTGCCAATATTTATATATGTGTGTAAACCTGTGGTGGTATGTATGTTTCTATTTTTATGACTATGCGTGGGACACTATATATTGTATATATGTGCATAAGTGTGTGACATTTTTGCTCCGGAGAAGATGACAATTTCTTTATATCACAAGCTCTACATTTCTAATATCCATTACAATCCTTGGAGAGTCTGCAAATGTGTTACTGTATGTCACATTCTCCTTCTCCACATAAATAATGTACATGGAATCGTTGTCAGACTTAACTTTCTCTCTTTTTGACTTGTGTGTATGGGCAAATACTCCCTATCCTGTACTTACCAAGAACTACCTTTCCTTATTATTCACAACTTTCAGAAGTAAACAGCTGGGACACTGTGTACTGCAAATAAAAGAAAAAATTATTAACGTCATTGATAAATACGTCTTACTGTCATCTTCAGCCCCACCAAGGAACTGCTTGGTATAAACAGCACTGCATTAAACACAGCAACGGCCAAGCAACTAACAAATCTGACAATAAAACAGGAAGGAGGTGTAGGCCGCAGGAAGTGGCTTGGAAGGTAGCAAACCACCCTATTGCTGTATGTTGCCCGTCACTGGTCTAAGGGGCTGATGCTGGGGTTGCATCATAAATTTGTTCACTTAACAAAAACATAACTCCCAGCTTTTTTCTGGTGAACAGCGGGGTCTGAAATTAGGGGGTGTGGCCTCATGGAAAATACCGCACCCATGAGTCAAGTACCCATTTTTTGTCATAGTGAGGGCATGCCCCAGTCCCTCTCCCCCGTGAATAGATGCCACGTGCACATGGCCGGATTAACAATGGGGCAGATGGTGCTGCAGCTCCAGGGCCCCCATTGAAAATAGGCCCACAGCCACAGTAAAGGGACCCATAGCTGCCAGCATTACAATGAGTCACAATGACTCATTATATGCCGCCGCCAGCGCTGCACCCGCTGCACCGCTACTGCCACTACCAGACAGTGTATTAATCACTCACTCATTGAAGACGAAGTCCTGGCCGGAGTGGGAGGAGGAGCCGATTGCGTCTCTCCTCCTGTGCTGAGTGACGCGAGGGAGGGAGGAGGAGCAGCTCTTCCATCTATAGCTGCTCTCTCAGCTCCTCCCCTTTCCTGCTGTGGCTGAAGCTCCACATGGGAAACCACAATAGCCGCACAATGTAGCCTCGGGACTCGCAGCAGCTATTCTTGGCTGCATGAAGAGTGAAGAGAGCTACATTCTACATTCCTGGATGATAGAGGGTGAGACCGGAGGAGGAGCTGAGCTGCCGTGAGGAAAGCAGGTAAACACCAAGGGCAGGGATGCAGACTACAAATTGTAGGGAAGGGGGGGGGAGTCAGGACACAATATGTACATAAAAACTAGGAGGAGGGGGGGTACAATAATGCACATACAGTACAGACTGGGAGGAGAGGGAGGTACGCTAATACATATACAGACTGAGAGGGGCACGCTAATACATATACAGACTAAGAGGGGAGGGAGGCACGCCAATACATATACAGACTGAGAGGGAGGGGGGCACGTCAATACATATACAGAATAATGGGCCCTACACACCCAGCGATGTGCCGCTGAGGTGCCCGACAGTGGCACATCGGCAGACGGGTGACCCGGCGGCGGGGGGAGTGAAGTTTCTTCACTCCCCCCGTCACCCGGCTCCATAGCAGTGCATGCTAATATGGACGAGATTGTCCATCTTGGCATGCACGTATAAGCGACCCGGCACCAACGATGAATGAGCGCGGGGCCGCGCATCATTCATCATTAGTGCTTACACACTGAGGTGGTTTACATGGTTCAGTTAGATCTTTAAGTGTGTAGGGCCTATAAGAGGGGAGAGGGGCACGTTAATACATATACAGATTAGAGGGGAGGGTAAAGGTTTCTGTCAGTGAGTATGTATGTGCTAATAAAAAGAGTGTGTGTCAGTAAGTGTAATCTATGTCCATAAGAGGTGTCTGTGTTATTAAGTGGTATCTGTCAGTAATGGGTATCCATCAGTAAATTTGTTTGTATCAGTTTGGGGTGTCTGTGTATGTGTGTCTGTGTCAGTAAGGTGTGTCTGTAAGTTGTTTGTATCAGTAAGTGGAATCTTTGTCAGTAAGGGGTGTCTGTCCGTAAGATGTTTCTGTGTCAGTAAGTGGTATCTGTCATTAGGTATGTATGTGCCAATAAGTGTTATCTGTGTCAGTAAGGGGTATCTGTAAGTTGTGTATGTGTAAAATGTTTGTGTCAGTAAGTGTGTGTGTGTCCATAATAGGGTCTGTGCCAGTGTGTTTGTGTAGGTGAGAGGTGTCTGTGTCAGTAAGTGTTGTCTACGTGAGTATCTGTGTCAGTAAGTGTGTCCCAGGAGCCCTCAGTTCCCTGTGTGCTCTGCTTTGCCCCCATCTCTGCTCCCCTTTCCCCATTTGCTCAGTATTGGCCCATCTTTTCTAAACTTTCCACATCTGCTCTGTTTTTTTCCATCATTGCTCCCTTTTCCACCTTCTTTGCAAGTTGATACAGCTCACTTTGTCATATGGCGGTCACTGCGATGCTCTCTGTATCATACGGTGGTCACTGTTGCTTTGCTCCACTATTAAGTGGTTGAAGGTAGGCACTAGCTATGACCTCCATGGAGATAGCCACACCCATGGTACCGACCACACCCCCTATTTAGACCACCCCCACTGCAGCGATTGTCACGCCTCCTGCCAAGGCACACAATAGGCCCTTCATAAATTTCATCTCTAGGCCCGTGTGGACCTTAATCTGGCACTGCACATGCATGAAGATTATTTTCCCTGAGCCTTTTCCTTCTAATTCTGACAGTTTTGGATAATCTCCATCCACTACCCCCCATTTCTCTTTAGCTTCATACCCACCATGTGTCTCTCAAGCCCCCTATGTCTCTCCAGGCTCATTCTCCTATAACTGTAATTAAGTCCAAATGACCGTATTCATCCGTCGCCTTGCTTTTTAAAAGATCAAAAGCGATTATGGATTACTGCTATGGACTGATTGCTAATATCACTGTAATAATGTGAATAGATCACCAAGGGTTACACTCCTTTACTGTACTTTGTCTGCACTTACATGCCCCCTCCAACCACTTTGCTGACCCCAAAGATAGGCCTGACAGTGCGTCTGCCTGGGAAAGGGTGCATACACATTTTTGGGATGCGCATAGACAGTTTAAAAAAAATTAATGACAAAAAAAACACACAAATTGTGATTGGATTACTGTAAGTATACATTATGTTCTCTAATAAAACAGTTACCTTGCGAGAGGGTGCGAACACACACAAAAAACGCTGGAAAACTCTTTAATGACTTGTGAATATATGGTAACACTGGTATATGGTTGAATATTACAAACTGTTCTCTTGTAGAGGAGCAATGGCCCTCATTCCGAGTTGATCGGTCGCAAGGCGATTTTAGCAGAGTTACACACGCTAAGCCGCCGCCTACTGGGAGTGAATCTTAGCTTCTTAAAATTGCGAACGATGTATTCGCAATATTGCGATTACTAACTACTTAGCAGTTTCAGAGTAGCTCCAGACTTACTCTGCCTGTGCGATCATTTCAGTGCTTGTCGTTCCTGGTTGACGTCACAAACACACCCAGCGTTCGCCCAGGCACTCCCACCGTTTCCCCGGCCACTCCTGCGTTTTTTCCGGAAACGGTAGCGTTTTCAGCCACACGCCCCTGAAACGCCGTGTTTCCGCCCAGTAACACCCATTTCCTGTCAATCACATTACGATCGCCGGAGCGAAGAAAAAGCCGTGAGTAAAAATACTTTCATCATAGTAAAGTTACTTGGCGCAGTCGCAGTGCGAACATTGCGCATGCGTACTAAGCGGATTTTCACTGCGATGCGATGAAAAATACCGAGCGAACAACTCGGAATGAGGGCCAATGTTTTTAATTTAATTAATAGAAATCTACTGCAGATTTGTAGCCGTATCTGTGAATTAAGATATCATTGATGACTTTGTGTGTCTGTAAGCATAACATATTATCCAGAAGAATTAATTATGCAATTAATGAAATATGCTGTAGCAAGCACAAATATATTTTCCCTTACTGCACTGCATCAAATTTAATAGCGCCCAAGCTGTCTCCCCATATAAAAGTTATTTTCCTGCCACTGTGTCATGTAGAATCAGAGTAAATCACAGGCTCTCTCTGAATCATGAAAGAAGCAGTCTGCTGTGTTCCGCTATTCCCAATGCTATTGCCAACTTTATTTTTATTTCCATTAACAATGAATAAATGGCTTTCATTGTAAATTGCAATGAGCCTTCACTAGCTTATTCCCTGCATGAGTGACTTAATAAACTTCATTGTAGTCTCACTCCTTGAAGTTGGGATTATTTTTTATTAGAAGAGACATTTAAGGTAGAAAGCCCCACAGCTCGCTAGTTTGACCTTGGACATTGGGGGTAATTCCAAGTTGATCGCAGCAGGAAATGTTTTAGCAGTTGGGCAAAACCATGTGCACTGCAGGGGGGGCAGATATAACATGTGCAGAGAGAGTTAGATTTGGGTGGGTTATTTTGTTTCTGTGCAGGGTAAATACTGGCTGCTTTATTTTTATACTGCAATTTAGATTGCAGATTTAACTCACCACACCCAAATCTAACTCTACTCTGCACATGTTATTTCTGTCTCCCCTGCAGTGCACATGGTTTTGCCCAACTGCTTACAAAAATCCTGCTGCGATCAACTAAGAATTAGGCCCATAGTCAGCAGAGGCAGCACGTGTGTGCAATACAATGCAGCCAGTCATTTCATATCCTTTATTAGAACAATATGCATGAGCGCCGGAAATTTTTCAGGTTTTGTGTTTTGGTTTTGGGTTCGGTTCCGCGGCCGTGTTTTGGGTTCGACCGCGTTTTGGCAAAACCTCACCGAATTTTTTTTGTCGGATTCGGGTGTGTTTTGGATTCGGGTGTTTTTTTCAAAAAACCCTAAAAAACAGCTTAAATCATAGAATTTGGGGGTCATTTTGATCCCAAAGTATTATTAACCTCAAAAACCATAATTTACACTCATTTTCAGTCTATTCTGAATACCTCACACCTCACAATATTATTTTTAGTCCTAAAATTTGCACCGAGGTCGCTGTGTGAGTAAGATAAGCGACCCTAGTGGCCGACACAAACACCGGGCCCATCTAGGAGTGGCACTGCAGTGTCACGCAGGATGTCCCTTCCAAAAAACCCTCCTTAAACAGCACATGACGCAAAGAAAAAAAGAGGCGCAATGAGGTAGGTGTGTGAGTAAGATAAGCGACCCTAGTGGCCGACACAAACACCGGGCCCATCTAGGAGTGGCACTGCAGTGTCACGCAGGATGTCCCTTCCAAAAAACCCTCCCCAAACAGCACATGACGCAAAGAAAAAAAGAGGCGCAATGAGGTAGCTGACTGTGTGAGTAAGATAAGCGACCCTAGTGGCCGACACAAACACCGGGCCCATCTAGGAGTGGCACTGCAGTGTCACGCAGGATGTCCCTTCCAAAAAACCCTCCCCAAACAGCACATGACGCAAAGAAAAAAAGAGGCGCAATGAGGTAGCTGACTGTGTGAGTAAGATAAGCGACCCTAGTGGCCGACACAAACACCGGGCCCATCTAGGAGTGGCACTGCAGTGTCACGCAGGATGTCCCTTCCAAAAAACCCTGCCCAAACAGCACATGACGCAAAGAAAAAAAGAGGCGCAATGAGGTAGCTGACTGTGTGAGTAAGATAAGCGACCCTAGTGGCCGACACAAACACCGGGCCCATCTAGGAGTGGCACTGCAGTGTCACGCAGGATGTCCCTTCCAAAAAACCCTCCCCAAACAGCACATGACGCAAAGAAAAAAAGAGGCGCAATCAGGTAGCTGACTGTGTGAGTAAGATAAGCGACCCTAGTGGCCGACACAAACACCGGGCCCATCTAGGAGTGGCACTGCAGTGTCACGCAGGATGTCCCTTCCAAAAAACCCTCCCCAAACAGCACATGACGCAAAGAAAAAAAGAGGCGCAATGAGGTAGCTGACTGTGTGAGTAAGATAAGCGACCCTAGTGGCCGACACAAACACCGGGCCCATCTAGGAGTGGCACTGCAGTGTCACGCAGGATGGCCCTTCCAAAAAACCCTCCCCAAACAGCACATGACGCAAAGAAAAATAAAAGAAAAAAGAGGTGCAAGATGGAATTGTCCTTGGGCCCTCCCACCCACCCTTATGTTGTATAAACAGGACATGCACACTTTAACCAACCCATCATTTCAGTGACAGGGTCTGCCACACGACTGTGACTGATATGACGGGTTGGTTTGGACCCCCCCCAAAAAAGAAGCAATTAATCTCTCCTTGCACAAACTGGCTCTACAGAGGCAAGATGTCCACCTCATCATCATCCTCCGATATATCACCATGTACATCCCCCTCCTCACAGATTATCAATTCGTCCCCACTGGAATCCACCATCTCAGCTCCCTGTGTACTTTGTGGAGGCAATTGCTGCTGGTCAATGTCTCCGCGGAGGAATTGATTATAATTCATTTTAATGAACATCATCTTCTCCACATTTTCTGGATGTAACCTCGTACGCCGATTGCTGACAAGGTGAGCGGCGGCACTAAACACTCTTTCGGAGTACACACTTGTGGGAGGGCAACTTAGGTAGAATAAAGCCAGTTTGTGCAAGGGCCTCCAAATTGCCTCTTTTTCCTGCCAGTATAAGTACGGACTGTGTGACGTGCCTACTTGGATGCGGTCACTCATATAATCCTCCACCATTCTTTCAATGTTGAGAGAATCATATGCAGTGACAGTAGACGACATGTCCGTAATCGTTGTCAGGTCCTTCAGTCCGGACCAGATGTCAGCATCAGCAGTCGCTCCAGACTGCCCTGCATCACCGCCAGCGGGTGGGCTCGGAATTCTGAGCCTTTTCCTCGCACCCCCAGTTGCGGGAGAATGTGAAGGAGGAGATGTTGACAGGTCGCGTTCCGCTTGACTTGACAATTTTCTCACCAGCAGGTCTTTCAACCCCAGCAGACTTGTGTCTGCCGGAAAGAGAGATCCAAGGTAGGTTTTAAATCTAGGATCGAGCACGGTGGCCAAAATGTAGTGCTCTGATTTCAACAGATTGACCACCCGTGAATCCTTGTTAAGCGAATTAAGGGCTCCATCCACAAGTCCCACATGCCTAGCGGAATCGCTCCGTGTTAGCTCCTCCTTCAATGTCTCCAGCTTCTTCTGCAAAAGCCTGATGAGGGGAATGACCTGACTCAGGCTGGCAGTGTCTGAACTGACTTCACGTGTGGCAAGTTCAAAGGGCATCAGAACCTTGCACAACGTTGAAATCATTCTCCACTGCACTTGAGACAGGTGCATTCCACCTCCTATATCGTGCTCAATTGTATAGGCTTGAATGGCCTTTTGCTGCTCCTCCAACCTCTGAAGCATATAGAGGGTTGAATTCCACCTCGTTACCACTTCTTGCTTCAGATGATGGCAGGGCAGGTTCAGTAGTTTTTGGTGGTGCTCCAGTCTTCTGTACATGGTGCCTGTACGCCGAAAGTGTCCCGCAATTCTTCTGGCCACCGACAGCATCTCTTGCACGCCCCTGTCGTTTTTTTAAAAATTCTGCACCACCAAATTCAAGGTATGTGCAAAACATGGGACGTGCTGGAATTTGCCCATATTTAATGCACACACAATATTGCTGGCGTTGTCCGATGCCACAAATCCACAGGAGAGTCCAATTGGGGTAAGCCATTCCGCGATGATCTTCCTCAGTTGCCGTAAGAGGTTTTCAGCTGTGTGCGTATTCTGGAAAGCGGTGATACAAAGCGTAGCCTGCCTAGGAAAGAGTTGGCGTTTGCGAGATGCTGCTACTGGTGCCGCCGCTGCTGTTCTTGCGGCGGGAGTCCATACATCTACCCAGTGGGCTGTCACAGTCATATAGTCCTGACCCTGCCCTGCTCCACTTGTCCACATGTCCGTGGTTAAGTGGACATTGGGTACAACTGCATTTTTTAGGACACTGGTGAGTCTTTTTCTGACGTCCGTGTACATTCTCGGTATCGCCTGCCTAGAGAAGTGGAACCTAGATGGTATTTGGTAACGGGGGCACACTGCCTCAATAAATTGTCTAGTTCCCTGTGAACTAACGGCGGATACCGGACGCACGTCTAACACCAACATAGTTGTCAAGGCCTCAGTTATCCGCTTTGCAGCAGGATGACTGCTGTGATATTTCATCTTCCTCGCAAAGGACTGTTGGACAGTCAATTGCTTACTGGAAGTAGTACAAGTGGGCTTACGACTTCCCCTCTGGGATGACCATCGACTCCCAGCAGCAACAACAGCAGCGCCAGCAGCAGTAGGCGTTACACGCAAGGATGCATCGGAGGAATCCCAGGCAGGAGAGGACTCGTCAGAATTGCCAGTGACATGGCCTGCAGGACTATTGGCATTCCTGGGGAAGGAGGAAATTGACACTGAGGGAGTTGGTGGGGTGGTTTGCGTGAGCTTGGTTACAAGAGGAAGGGATTTACTGGTCAGTGGACTGCTTCCGCTGTCGGCCAAAGTTTTTGAACTTGTCACTGACTTATTATGAATGCGCTGCAGGTGACGTATAAGGGAGGATGTTCCGAGGTGGTTAACGTCCTTACCCCTACTTATTACAGCTTGACAAAGGGAACACACGGCTTGACAAATGTTGTCCGCATTTCTGGTGAAATACTTCCACACCGAAGAGCTGATTTTTTTGGTATTTTCACCAGGCATGTCAACGGCCATATTCCTCCCACGGACAACAGGTGTCTCCCCGGGTGCCTGACTTAAACAAACCACCTCACCATCAGAATCCTCCTGGTCAATTTCCTCCCCAGCGCCAGCAACACCCATATCCTCCTCATCCTGGTGTACTTCAACACTGACATCTTCAATCTGACTATCAGGAACTGGACTGCGGGTGCTCCTTCCAGCACTTGCAGGGGGCGTGCAAATGGTGGAAGGCGCATGCTCTTCACGTCCAGTGTTGGGAAGGTCAGGCATCGCAACCGACACAATTGGACTCTCCTTGTGGATTTGGGATTTCGAAGAACGCACAGTTCTTTGCGGTGCTACTGCTTTTGCCAGCTTGAGTCTTTTCATTTTTCTAGCGAGAGGCTGAGTGCCTCCATCCTCATGTGAAGCTGAACCACTAGCCATGAACATAGGCCAGGGCCTCAGCCGTTCCTTGCCACTCCGTGTGGTAAATGGCATATTGGCAAGTTTACGCTTCTCCTCCGACAATTTTATTTTAGGTTTTGGAGTCCTTTTTTTACTGATATTTGGTGTTTTGGATTTGACATGCTCTGTACTATGCCATTGGGCATCGGCCTTGGCAGACGACGTTGCTGGCATTTCATCGTCTCGGCCATGACTAGTGGCAGCAGCTTCAGCACGAGGTGGAAGTGGATCTTGATCTTTCCCTAATTTTGGAACCTCAACATTTTTGTTCTCCATATTTTAATAGGCACAACTAAGAGGCACCTCAGGTAAACAATGGAGATGGATGGATACTAGTATACAATTATGGATGGACTGCCGAGTGCCGACACAGAGGTAGCTACAGCCGTGGACTACCGTACTGTACTGTGTCTGCTGCTAATATAGACTGGATGATAATGAGATGTAGTATGTATAAAGAAGAAAGAAAAAAAAAACCACGGGTAGGTGGTATACAATTATGGATGGACTGCCGAGTGCCGACACAGAGGTAGCTACAGCCGTGGACTACCGTACTGTGTCTGCTGCTAATATAGACTGGTTGATAAAGAGATGTAGTATGTATGTATAAAGAAGAAAGAAAAAAAAACCACGGGTAGGTGGTATACAATTATGGACGGATTGCCGAGTGCCGACACAGAGGTAGCTACAGCCGTGGACTACCGTACTGTGTCTGCTGCTAATATAGACTGGTTGATAAAGAGATGTAGTATGTATGTATAAAGAAGAAAGAAAAAAAAACCACGGGTAGGTGGTATACAATTATGGATGGACTGCCGAGTGCCGACACAGAGGTAGCTACAGCCGTGGACTACCGTACTGTACTGTGTCTGCTGCTAATATAGGCTGGATGATAATGAGATGTAGTATGTATAAAGAAGAAAGAAAAAAAAAACACGGGTAGGTGGTATACAATTATGGATGGACTGCCGAGTGCCGACACAGAGGTAGCTACAGCCGTGGACTACCGTACTGTGTCTGCTGCTAATGTAGACTGGTTGATAAAGAGATGTAGTATGTATGTATAAAGAAGAAAGAAAAAAAAAACACGGGTAGGTGGTATACAATTATGGACGGACTGCCGAGTGCCGACACAGAGGTAGCTACAGCCGTGGACTACCGTACTGTGTCTGCTGCTAATATAGACTGGTTGATAAAGAGATGTAGTATGTATGTATAAAGAAGAAAGAAAAAAAACCACGGGTAGGTGGTATACAATTATGGATGGACTGCCGAGTGCCGACACAGAGGTAGCTACAGCCGTGGACTACTGTACTGTGTCTGCTGCTAATATAGACTGGTTGATAAAGAGATGTAGTATGTATGTATAAAGAAGAAAGAAAAAAAAACCACGGGTAGGTGGTATACAATTATGGATGGACTGCCGAGTGCCGACACAGAGGTAGCTACAGCCGTGGACTACCGTACTGTACTGTGTCTGCTGCTAATATAGACTGGATGATAATGAGATGTAGTATGTATAAAGAAGAAAGAAAAAAAAACCACGGGTAGGTGGTATACAATTATGGATGGACTGCCGAGTGCCGACACAGAGGTAGCTACAGCCGTGGACTACCGTACTGTGTCTGCTGCTAATATAGACTGGATGATAATGAGATGTAGTATGTATAAAGAAGAAAGAAAAAAAAAACCACGGGTAGGTGGTATACAATTATGGATGGACTGCCGAGTGCCGACACAGAGGTAGCTACAGCCGTGAACTACCGTACTGTGTCTGCTGCGACTGGATGATAAATAATGATATAAAAAATATATATATATCACTACTGCAGCCGGACAGGTATATATTATATAATGACGGACCTGCTGGACACTGTCTGTCAGCAGAATGAGTTTTTTATTTTATAGAATAAAAAAACACCACACAAGTCACACGACGTGTGTTTAACTTTTACAGGCAGACATTCACAATACAATATAGTATACTATATACTGGTGGTCAGGTCACTGGTCAGTCACACTGGCAGTGGCACTCCTGCAGAAAAAAAGTGTGCACTGTTTAATTTTAATATGTACTCCTGGCTCCTGCTATAACCTAACTGCTCCCCAGTCTCCCCCACAATTAAGCTGTGTGAGCACAGTCAGATATTGGCCCTCATTCCGAGTTGATCGGTCGCAAGGCGAATTTAGCAGAGTTACACACGCTAAGCCGCCGCCTACTGGGAGTGAATCTTAGCTTCTTAAAATTGCGACCGATGTATTCGCAATAATGCGATTACTAACTACTTAGCAGTTTCAGAGTAGCTCCAGACTTACTCTGCCTGTGCGATCATTTCAGTGCTTGTCGTTCCTGGTTGACGTCACAAACACACCCAGCGTTCGCCCAGGCACTCCCACCGTTTCTCCGGCCACTCCTGCGTTTTTTCCGGAAACGGTAGCGTTTTCAGCCACACGCCCCTGAAACGCCGTGTTTCCGCCCAGTAACACCCATTTCCTGTCAATCACATTACGATCGCCGGAGCGAAGAAAAAGCCGTGAGTAAAAATACTTTCTTCATAGTAAAGTTACTTGGCGCAGTCGCAGTGCGAACATTGCGCATGCGTACTAAGCGGATTTTCACTGCGATGCGATGAAAAATACCGAGCGAACAACTCGGAATGAGGGCCATTATACATAGATGATGCAGCAGCACACTGGGCTGAGCACAGATATGGTATGTGACTGAGTCACTGTGTATCGTTTTTTCAGGCAGAGAACGGATTATATTAAATAATATAAAACTGCACTGGTGGTCACTGGTCAGTCACTAGTATAACTAACTAATACTATCAGCAAAATTCTGCACTCTCTGCCTGAGTACTCCTCCTAAGCTCCAGTAAATGAAGTGTCACTGTCTCACTCTGTCACTAGTATAACTAACTAATACTATCAGCAAAATTCTGCACTCTCTGTCTGAGTACTCCTCCTAAGCTCCAGTAAATGAAGTGTCACTGTCTCACTCTCACTCTCCTATCTATTTCTTCTCTAAACGGAGAGGACGCCAGCCACGTCCTCTCACTATCAATCTCAATGCACGTGTAAAATGGCGGCGACGCGCGGCTCCTTATATAGAATCCGAGTCTCGCGATAGAATCCGAGCCTCGCGAGAATCCGACAGCGTCATGATGACGTTCGGGCGCGCTCGGGTTAACCGAGCAAGGCGGGAAGATCCGAGTCGCTCGGATCCGTGTAAAAAAAGCTGAAGTTCGGGCGGGTTCGGATTCCGAGGAACCGAACCCGCTCATCACTACAAATTACCCTGAAAACTAAGCATGAAGGATGGCTTCGCCACGTAATTAATTGTAACATGAATGAATGTGTAAAACCATTTCAACGCTATTGCAACCTACTTAATTGACTATACGGGCTAAATTTACTAAGCTTTTCAACGATGCCGACTATCGGTGGTTATGGTTAACCCTGAAATTTAAAGCAGCAATTATATTAACTGCAAAGCCCACTTGGTTTTGCATATTGCCATTTTAAATTTGGGATCAAAACCACCGTGAATCAGCGGCTTGCTTAGTAAATCTTTCCCCAAGTGGTCTAGAAAAGCTTTGTACCCAGTGTCGGACTAGGGAATGAAGGGCCCACCGGGGATATGCAGTGGTGGGGGCCCATGCTTAGGGGTGTGGCATTTCCAGAGTGGTTGTGGTCAGCCACCACAGAGGCTTGGCTAACCATTAGAGAGTGCATGGTCTGGGCCCCTTGATAAATATACATAGTAAATACTGCTAGTGCATGCATTATAATGTGCCAGATTAATAACAGCAATTCACTGTAGAGAATACACCATAGTCCTATGCTGAATAAGGTAACATACAGTATGTATAATTCAAATGCACTGTCTAGAACCTGGGTGGTCATTCCGAGTTGATCGCTCGCTAGCTGTTTTTAGCAGCCATGCAAACGCTATGCCGCCGCCCTCTGGGAGTGTATTTTAGCTTTGCAGAAGTGCGAACGAAAGGATCGCAGAGCGGCTACAAAAATAAATTCTGCAGTTTCAGAGTAGCTTCAGACCTACTCAGCGCTTGCGATCACTTCAGACTGTTCAGTTCCTGTTCTGACGTCACAAACACGCCCTGCGTTCGCCCAGCCACGCCTGCGTTTTTCCTGGCACGCCTGCGTTTTTCCGAACACTCCCTGAAAACGGTCAGATAACACCCAGAAACGCCCTCCTCCTGTCAATCACTCTGCGGCCAGCAGTGCAACAGAAAAGCTTTGCTAGACCTTGTGTAAAACTACATCGGCCATTGTGAAAGTACGTCGCGTGTGCGCGTTGCGCCGCATACGCATGCTCAGAAGTGCCGGCTTTTTGCTTCATCGCTGCGCAGCGAACATTTCTGCTAGCGATCAACTCGGAATGACCACCATGATCCCTAGAGGAGGAGGAGGGGTCCCCAGGCAGTGGGGCCCGCCAGGGGTTTCCCCTGTACCCCTGTGGGCCAGTCCAACCCTGTTTGTACCCCTGCTTTAGCACAGCCATACTACTCTGCAATATCAACTTGTTGATGGACTATGTTAAACATTTTTTTTTTTTTCGGTTATGGGGATTTTAATAAACTGAATTTACTCTAATCTAGGGCCTAATTCAGACCTGATCGCTGTGCTGCAAATTTGTAGAGGTCTGCGATCAGATAGTCGCTACCCAGGGAAAGTGAAAACCCGTCCCGTGCAAGTGTGCGAATGCATGTGTACGCGGTGCAAAAATTCCGCCAGACAGCGGACATCTGCAAATAGGTTTGCAACTCACTCACCATTGAATAATTTTTCCAGTCTGTGCGTAGCCCAAGACTTACTCCTACAGTGCGATACAAACAGGCTGATCGGGGCCGGAACTGACTTCACACACCCTCCCTGAAAACGATTGGGAACGCCTGCGTTTTTCCTGACACTCCCTGAAAATGGGCAGTTACCACCAACAATCGTCCTCTTCCTGTCAATCACCTTGCAATCGAAATTTTCGCACCATCCTGTCGATGTTGGCGACGTGCCTGAGCATTGCGGTGCATACGCATGTGCAGTCATTCGATAATCGGACACTGTGTGATTTCGTACAACAGTAATCAGATCTGAATCGGTCCCCTGATACAGAATCCAGAAACAGTACTGGAATGGCTATGGCATTATTTAGATTGTTGCAAATCAATTTTTTCGTTTTTTTTTCTTCCTATTTATTTCCTTGTTTTTTCCCCCTCCGATATAAATGATTGTTAGCAACTAAAAATGAAAAGAGAAAAATTACTGGATGCCATTTTTATTAAAAAAGGAAAGGAAATAAAATAAAAAATTTAATTGTGTTGTGGTATTTTCTGTAGGACCAGACTTATATAAATATCACACCAGACTGGACTATGAGCCTAATTCAGAGATTTACATAAATACAAACTTTACGTAAATATCTACTGTTTAATGATCTTTGTATGCACAGTCATGCAGCTCATGTGCACATCTTGTCCTGCGACGTCGGCCACAGTGCACCTTCAGCCGGATGACATGCTGTTGCCGTTTGGCGGCGTCAACAGTGAAGTGTTCCAGAAAATAGGCGCATGTCCGCCATGTTTTCTTGGCGTCCCAAAGCCAGTGGCTGCGTCCTAGGATGCAACTTTTAGGCTCCCACTGCATGATTTTGGGAGGTTACTCAGGTGCCTGATGGTCACACAGGGGATCTGTTGCTGCATCGTTAAACTCAGCCATCAGATCACAGAAGCCAGCAGTGGGTGACTTTTTACCCATGACGTCTTCTGCAGCTTTTGCGTAAAAAGATGCAGCAGCTGTGCCATTAGGCAGGCCTGGCAACAGGGGGCACTAGGGGCACAGGTGTACCTGACCTCGAGGGTCTAGAAGGCCTTGACGGGGCCCACAAATAAGCCAAGCTCTGACCGTTGCCTGTGCTGCTGCATGATCAACAGGGCATAGGTAGCTGCAGGTGCCATCCGGGGGGCCGCTGTACTATAGATTTATTGCTGTAAGACAGAAAAGGAGCCGCATTGGGCAGCCAGGAGGGACACTGTGGGGACTGGCAGGTCACTGTGGACTTTAAGAAACACTGTGGGCTGGAGAGACAGATGGGGTCTGGGGAGAGAAAGACAAAAGGGAGCTGGAGAGACATGGGAGAATAAGGCTGAAAAGACAAGAGGGGGGCTGGAGAGACACGTGCGGGAATGAGGCTGAAGAGAACTGGAGGAAGTGGCTGGAGATTATCCAAAACGGTCAGGATTAGTAGGAAAAGGCTTGGGACAGTAATCTTAATTTTATAGAAACATTACTGATACAAATGGTACCAAATTAACAAATATAGTTTAGTAATATAAAAAGATCACATTTTGCCTTGCACTAAAATGTATGTTTCTATATATTATCTAGTTGAACGTCTGCTATATGACGATGACATTGGTAATCAGGGCCGGCTCCAGGCCTACTAGCACCCTGAGCGAGAAAATTTAAAAGCGCGCGCGCTCCCGGAAAAGTGGGCGTGGCCTCTGGAAAAGTGGGCGTGGCCTCGTAACTTCATATCAAACTATAAATATATTTTAACACAATTAGCAGCCTTACACATAGCCACAGTAGTGTTCCTTACACACAATGTCTTCAGTATAGTGCCAGATACACATAATGTGCAGTGCCAGATAGACATGACATGCCCCGCAGCAGTGCCAGCTACACATGACATGCCCCGCAGCAGTGCCAGCTAGACATGACATGCCCCGCATCAGTGCCAGCTACACATGACATGCCCCGCAGCAGTGCCAGCTACACATGACATGCCCCGCAGCAGTGCCAGCTACACATGATAGTGTTCACTTTTTAGGGCATGGAGCTGATCACAGGGAGGGCACATGTTTAAGTTAGGAGGGCAAAATGATGTACATACTGCTTGTTGTTCCCATACCTATATGCTAAAGCATGGACAGTGCGCGCCGAAGGCGCGCAGCAAAAATTAAGGGGAGTTACTTCGTGGGGAAGGTACGTGGCCACATAATAGTGGCAATTTGCATTACACCACACAGTAGTGCAGCTAATACACACTGCACCAGGTAGAACCTCCTATACACTTTACGCCAGGCACAGCACTGAGACACATTGCACCAGGGAGAGCACTGAGACACATTGCCTAGCCACAGACGCCTAGCGGGAACACTACATGACATGCCCCCCAGCAGTGCCAGCTACACGTGACATGCCCCCCAGCAGTGCCAGCTACATGTGACATGCCCCCCAGCAGTGCCAGCTACACGTGACATGCCCCCCAGCAGTGCCAGCTACACGTGACATGCCCCCCCAGCAGTGCCAGCTACATAAATGGCCACACAGTGCCAGATATGCACCCACAGTTCAGATACAAAAATGCCCCCAAAGTGCCAGATACATAAATGCCCCCACAGTGCAGATATGCCCCCACAGTGCCAGATACATAAATGCCCCCACAGTGCCAGATACATAAGTGCCCACACAGTGCCAGATATGCCCCCACAGGGCCAGATACATAAATGCCCCAGTGCCAGATACATAAATGCCCCCAGTGCCAGATACATAAATGCCCCCAGTGCCAGATACATAAATGCCCCCATGCCAGATGCATAAGTGCCCACACAGTGCCAGATACATTATTGCCCCCTACAGTGTCAGATACATTAATGCCCCCCACAGTGTCAGATACATTAATGCCCCCCACAGTGCCAGATACATTAATGCCCCCCACAGTGCCAGATACATTAATGCCCCCACAGTGCCAGATACATTAATGCCCCCAGTGCCAGATATGCCCCCACAGTGCCAGATACATTAATGCCCCCAGTGCCAGATATGCCCCCACAGTGCCAGATACATTAATGCCCCCAGTGCCAGATACATTAATGCCCCCAGTGCCAGATATGCCCCCACAGTGCCAGATACATTAATGCCCCCAGTGCCAGATATGCCCCCACAGTGCCAGATACATTAATGCCCCCAGTGCCAGATACATTAATGCCCCCAGTGCCAGATATGCCCCCACAGTGCCAGATACATTAATGCCCCCAGTGCCAGATATGCCCCCACAGTGATAGATACATTAATGCCCCCAGTGCCAGATATGCCCCCACAGTGATAGATACATTAATGCCCCCAGTGCCAGATATGCCCCCACAGTAATAGATACATTAATGCCCCCAGTGCCAGATATGCCCTCACAGTGCCAGATACATTAAATCCCCCACAGTGCAGATATGCCCCCACAGTGCCAGATACATAAATGCCCCCACAGTGCCAGATAAACGCCCCCAGTGCCAGATATGCTCCTACAGTGCCAGATAAATAAATGCCCCCACAGCGCCTGATAAATAAATGCCCCCACAGTGCCTGATAAATGAATGCCCCCACAGTGCAGATATGACCCCACAGTGCCTGATAAATAAATGCCCGCACAGTGCCTGATAAATGAATGCCCCCACAGTGCAGATATGACCCCACAGTGCCTGATAAATAAGTGCCCGCACAGTGCCTGATAAATGAATGCCCCCACAGTGCAGATATGACCCCACAGTGCAGCCCCCACATAATGCCATCCATAATGCCCCCAATACCTGCTGCGCTGGGAGGGGGAGGAGTGCTGCTGTCTGAGGGAGCAGGGCCGCGGGCGGTGTGGCGGCGGTGCGGGTGGTGTGCGCTATGTGCGCTGCGCTGGCGTCTGACGTCAGATGCCGGCGCCGCACAGCGCACAAGGACACAATAGGCCGGGCAGCGCAGCACAGGGCCGGCTCCAGGAACGAAAATGGCGGCGCCCATTAAGGGTGGCGCCCCGCGCGGCCGCTCAATTCGAACGTGCCTGGAGCCGGCCCTGTTGGTAATATTCCTTCACAAACAGGTATCTTCCGCACCTACGTGAATAATGAATACCGACTGAGAAACCACCATATAGGTAAAACAGACTTTCAAGTGAATGGCCCGTCCATGCCAGGGACCCTAGGATGGAGGGCCCCTAAAAAAATGGGTGTACCGAGGCCCATGCTGATGGCTGCAGTTCTCCATCCATCTCTCCCCACTGAGACCATGGTGATCGGCTTCTCAAGCGGAGCTGGCGCTGGGCGCCGCCATCTTGGTCCTAATCACATGACTTGCAGGAGCATCAGTGGAACCTAGCAGGAAGCAGCATCAGTGGTGCACAGTCAATCGCCTTAGACCCAGGGGTATAAAGGGGGTCATTCCGAATTGATTGCACGTAGCAACTTTTTTGCTGCTCGTGCGATCAACTTGACGATGCCTATGGTGGAGTGTATTTTAGCATAGCAAGGCATGCTAAAAAAGTTTCCTGCAAAACAAGACAAGGGTCAGACCTACTTACCCTGTGCGACGGATCCAGCGACGAAGGTCCCGGGATTGACGTCAGACATCCGCCCTCTAAACGCCTGGACACGCCTGCATTTGGATCTCCACGCCCGGAAAACGGTGAGTAGACGCCCCGGAACGCCTCCTCCCTGTCAATCTTCTTGCGATCATGCTAGCGATCACTTCCTCCTTTGTTCTGGCCGCTGCCCGGTGACGGCCGCCGCAACGACGCGCATGCGCAATGCGGCCGCCGTGCATGCGCTGTTCTGACCCGTTCGCACCACAGCGAAGAACCGCTGCGTGCAAACGGGTCGGAATGACCCACACAGTTCCTTCAGAGGCACTACCTGTTGTCAGTGCTTTATGTCCATAACCTGCTGAGACCTTTGCTGAGTATCCCTCTGGCTAACACTTTGACTCCAGTGCGCTTGTCACCTCTAGCACTCACGTACTCCCACCAGCACTCCTTCTTTTCTGGGACTGCAACATCCCACTAATCCTGCATAGCTGGTACTGCTACATCACAATGCTCCCGCTTATCTAGTACTGCAAGAACCCAGTAATCCTGCATAGCTGGTACTGCAACATTCCAGTGATCCTGCTTATCTGGTACTGCAATATCCCAGAAATCCTGTATAGCTGGTCCTGCTCAGCATCCCAGTTCCAAAGTCTAAGTAGCTGGTACTTCTCCGCATCCCGGCAATCCTGTATTGCTGGTCCTGTTCCACATCCCAGCTCCAAAGTCTAAGTAGCCGTAACTGTACCGCATTTAGTTAATTCTGTATAGCTGGTCCTTCTCCGTACCCAGAGCCTCAAGCTTGTATAGCTGGTATTACTCTGCAACCCAGCAATCCCATGTAATTGGCACTGCTCCGCCTTCCAGCACAGTCACCACAGACCTGCTTTAACCACTTCCATTCCCTGTCCTGTACGAAAAAGTCCTACATCAGGCCGCCTACTTTTCTGCCCAAACTTCCACACTCCTGCTCCCACAGCAACCCCTTGGGGCAGATGTATTAACCTGGAGAAGGCATAGGGAAATTATATAAACCAGTGATAAGAGCAAGGTGATAAAGGCAGCAGCCAATCAGATCCTAACTGTTAATTTACATATTGGAGCTGATTGGCTGGTGCCTTTATCACCTTGCACATATCACTGGTTTATCACTTCCTTATGCCTTCTCCAGGTTCAGTGTCGGACTGGGGCATGAAGGGCCCACCGGGGGAATGCAGTGATAGGGGCCCATACTTAGGGGTGTGGCCATCCTATCAAGGGGGTGTGGCCACTGTCCACTGAGGCTTGAAATACACAATAGTTTAGTGCAGTGTAATGCAACATATCTACCATGTACAATACAAGTGCACAGTCTTGAACCTGATCCGTAGAGGAAGGATTGGGTCCTCAGGCAATGGGGCCTACCGGTGGTTTCCCTGGTACCCCTGTGGGCCAGTCCGACCCTGTCCAGGTTAATATATCTGCTCCAAGGCTTGTCCGAACCCACAAATCAGACCAAGCCTTCAGATTTCTGTTATCTCTGTTCTGTTTTCCCCTATACCTCCTCCTAGTGCTAGCCTGATACTAAAACCAGCCCCAGGCCGCAGCCTAACCCTGACCCTCCCCCATTAGTGCCTAAAAACTAACAGGCTGTCGACATTGGCCTGTTGACACTTTGAACTTAGTACGTTGACATAATAGTGTTGACATTGTGGTGTCAATATTATTAAAAGTCAGGATGGTAACTGGCGACAATATGTATAATTGTTTCTTACATACCTCCCAACATGACCCTCTCCAGGAGGGACAGAATACTCTGCTCCTGGACTATTCTCTTAATTCATAATTGCCGGCATCTGTTTTGAACAGGTTAGTGTATAAGAAAGGTGTTTCAGCACAGGTGATGGCAATCATGCATTAAGAGGGAAGTCCAGAAGCAGAGCATTCTGTCCCTCCTGGAGAGGGTCATGTTGGGACTGGAGGTATAGTTTCTTAGTAGTAGAGGACTCTAACGTGACGCGTAAAGGTAAACCCCCCCCAAAATAAAAACACGACGCTCAATCCGCCAACCACACGGGGGCAGTGCCGGGCCGCGGACTGTGCATGGAGACTCCCGCCCCCGTTGCTATAGACCATCAGTTTGTTTACTTCCGGTCACGGATCCTAGGTACAGTACAGTCAGTGACGGCTCTGCGGGTGATGTGTGTAAGAGCATCGGGGTGACGGCCCCGTCCCTGTATCCCAGGCATGGCCGCCGAAGAGGAGGAGGAGAAGCCGGTACCGGGTGAGTGACCCCATCCCAGGCACAGTCATTGTGTCATCCTACACATCTCCCTGACTGCCTATCCTGCCCCTCCCCTGACTACCCACAATTGCACCTCACTGATTGCTCCTATTTTCATACATTCGTAATATAGACATGCTTAAATGCTGACTTCATAAATGAAAGATTTGTGTTACAGTTCAGATTTAGGCTTAGGCTCACATGAACAGACAGTGTTGACATTACATCATTATTGACATGCTGAATGTTGATATGATCAGTGTTGTCATTAGAACATAATGATATGCCCAATGTCTGCATAACAACCATATCCGCATTCTCATGTCAACACCATGAGTGTTTACCAGATGAATGGAGACAAAATATACTGAACCACCCTGATATCTCCCTGACATCTTTGTAATAGTCTCTGACGTGATCTGCGTCTCCCTCACATCTATGTGTCAGTCTCTGGCGTGATCTGCGTCTCCCTGATATATACGTGACAGTCTTTGGCGTGGATCTGCGTCTCCCTGATATATACGTGACAGTCTCTGACGTGATCTGCGTCTCCCTGACATCTTTGTAATAGTCTCTGACGTGTTCTCCGTCTCTCTGATATCTATGTAATAGTCTCTGACGTGATCTCCGTCTCCGTGACATCTATGTAATAGTCTCTGACGTGATCTCCGTCTCTCTGATATCTATGTAATAGTCTCTGACGTGATCTCCGTCTCCGTGACATCTATGTAATAGTCTCTGACGTGATCTGCGTCTCCCTGATATTTATGTAATAGTCTCTGACGTGATCTCCGTCTCCGTGACATCTATGTAATAGTCTCTGACGTGATCTGCGTCTCCCTGATATCTATGTAATAGTCTCTGACGTGATCTCCGTCTCCCTGATATTTATGTAATAGTCTCTGACGTGATCTCCGTCTCCGTGACATCTATGTAATAGTCTCTGACGTGATCTCCGTCTCCCTTACATCTATGTAATAGTCTCTGACGTGATCTCCGTCTCCCTTACATCTATGTAATAGTCTCTGACGTGATCTCCGTCTCCCTTACATCTATGTAATAGTCTCTGACGTGATCTCCGTCTCCCTCACATCTATGTAATAGTCTCTGACGTGATCTCCGTCTCCCTGATATCTATGTAATAGTCTCTGACGTGATCTCCGTCTCCCTTACATCTATGTAATAGTCTCTGACGTGATCTACGTCTCCCTGATATCTATGTAATAGTCTCTGACGTGATCTGCGTCTCCCTGATATCTATGTAATAGTCTCTGACGTGATCTCCATCTCCCTGATATCTATGTAATAGTCTCTGACGTGATCTGCGTCTCCATGATATCTATGTAATAGTCTCTGACGTGATCTCCGTCTACCTGATATCTATGTAATAGTCTCTGATGTGATCTGCGTCTCCCTGATATCTATGTAATAGTCTCTGACGTGATCTCCATCTCCCTGATATCTACGTGACAGTCTCTGGTGTGATCTGCGTCTCCCTGATATCTACGTGACAGTCTCTGACGTAATCTGCGTCTCCCTGACATCTTTATAATAGTCTCTGACGTGATCTACATAGAAACCTAGAATTTGACGGCAGATAAGAACCACTTGGCCCATCTAGTCTGCCCCCCTTTTTTTTTTATCCTTTAGGTAATCTCGTCTCCCTGATATCTACGTGACAGTCTCTGATGTGATCTCCGTCTCCCTGATATCTATGTAATAGTCTCTGACGTGATCTGCGTCTCCATGATATCTATGTAATAGTCTCTGACGTGATCTGCGTCTCCCTGATATCTATGTAATAGTCTCTGGTGTGATCTGCGTCTCCCTGATATCTATGTAATAGTCTCTGACATGATCTCTGTCTCCCTGATATCTATGTGACCGTCTCTGACGTGATCTGCATCTCCCTGATATCTATGTAATAGTCTCTGACATGATCTCCGTCTACCTGATATCTATGTAATAGTCTCTGACGTGATCTCCGTCTACCTGATATCTATGTAATAGTCTCTGACGTGATCTCTGTCTCCCTGATATCTATGTAATAGTCTCTGACGTGATCTCCGTCTACCTGATATCTATGTAATAGTCTCTGACGTGATCTCCATCTCCCTGATATCTACGTGACAGTCTCTGGTGTGATCTGCGTCTCCCTGATATCTACGTGACCGTCTCTGACGTAATCTGCGTCTCCCTGACATCTTTATAATAGTCTCTGACGTGATCTACATAGAAACATAGAAACATAGAATTTGACGGCAGATAAGAACGACTTGGCCCATCTAGACTGCCCCCCTTTTTTTTTTATCCTTTAGGTAATCTCGTCTCCCTGATATCTATGTAATAGTCTCTGACGTGATCTGCGTCTCCCTGATATCTATGTAATAGTCTCTGACGTGATCTACGTCTCCCTGATATCTATGTAATAGTCTCTGATGTGATCTGCGTCTCCCTGATATCTACGTGACAGTCTCTGACGTGATCTGCGTCTCCCTGACATCTATGTAATAGTCTCTGACGTGATCTACGTCTCCCTGATATCTATGTGACAGTCTCTGGCGTGATCGGCGTCTCCCTGATAGTTATGTAATAGTCTCTGACGTGATCTTGCGTCTCCCTGATATCTATGCACTAGTCTCTGACGTGATCTCTGTCTCCCTGACATCTATGTGACAGTCTCTGACATAATCTTATGTCTTTCATCTTGTTGATACATGACTGACCCATATCACTGATATCAGAGACTCACTGACACCATCCATGGATTGACATAATGTGGAGTACAATAGGCATCAAGTCTATGGGCCCTATTCAGACCTGGAGGCAGCTGTGCGTCGGTACGCAGAGAGTCTGCGCACTGGCTGCAGTTCATGTGTGCAACCCTTCACCATGCGGTGCGATGTGGCCGCAAGGTGATTTACAGCGGCGGCTGTCGGGGGAGTTGTCGATGCATCAAAGGCTCTGCTTCTGGCTACAGGACATCATTAGCTCCTGAGGGTTTGATCGCTAGGTACGCCTAGATGCTCGCTCCCAGAGCCGGCCGTCACCCCCCTTACAGAGCCAGAAGTCAGAAGACAGGTGAGTAGAAGAAGATCAGAAGACTTCAGTGACGGCTTTCTGAGGTACCGCACAGCGATCGCACGCTGCGCGCCATGCTCCCACACATAGCAGCACTACAGGGTGCGGGGGGGGGGGGGGGGGCGCCGCACCCTGGGCAGCAGATAAACATCTAAAATGGACTGGCAAGAGGGGACATAACCCCTGCCAGTATAAATATATAGCGCAAAAGGGCGCCATTAAGGGGGCGGAGCTTCGTCCTCACAGCTCACAGAGCTCAGCGCCATTTTCCTCTCCACAAGGCTGCAGAGACGCTGGTCCTTCCTCACACTTCTGTCTAAGTATCAGGGTGCAAAACGGGGGGGGGGCACAGGAATATTGGTGCAATACATATTTGTTATAAAAGCGCTGCATGTCTGGGGCATTCTTTAGTGTTCCAGAACCGGTGATTAGGCGCTGGGTTGTGAGCTGACAAAACTCCCTCTGTGTCTCTCTGACAGGCTTTGCTGTGGGTCTGTCCCATATATGCCCGTGTGTCTGTGGGTGTTTGGGACACGTGTGTCGGCATGTCTGAGGCTGAGTGCTCTTCCCAGGAGGAGGTTGTATTAGGGACACGAGCGGCTATGGGAGTGACCCTGTCGGCACCGCCGACTCCTGATTGGGTAAATGTGTTGAATGCCTTGAATGCTAATGTGGCTGGTCTTAATAAGAGATTAGATAAGTCTGATTCTCAGAACCAGGCATGGAAGAAATCTGTGGAGGATGTATTATTACAGGTACAGACCCCTTCGGGGTCACAAAAACGTCCGTTTGCCCAGTTGGCAGACACAGATACCGACACAGACACTGACTCCAGTGTCGACTTTAGTGATTCCAGATTGGATCCTAAATTAGCAAAGAGTATTAAGTACATGATTGTGGCGGTAAAAGACGTATTACATATTTCTGAGGACCCTGCTGTTCCTGATACAAGGTTTGGTATGTTTAAAGAAAATAAACCTGTGGTAACGTTTCCTCCCTCTCATGAGCTGAACACTCTTTTTGAAAAGGTTTGGGAAAGCCCTGACAAAAAGTTTCAGATTCCCAAGAGGATTCAGGTGGCATATCCGTTTCCCTCTGGAGATAGGGTAAAGTGGGAGTCACCCCCCAAGGCCCTATCCCGCTTGTCTAAAAAGGTGGCTCTCCCGTCTCCTGATACGGCAGCCCTTAAGGACCCTGCGGATCGCAAGCAGGAAAATCCATTAAAATCAATTTATGCCACCACGGGTACGCTGCTCAGACCAGCCATAGCGTCTGCGTGGGTGAGTAGTGCTATCGAAAAAGTGGGCAGATAACTTGTCAACTGAGATAGATACCCTAGATAGGGATAGCGTCCTTTTGACACTGGGTCATATCAGGGACGCAGCGGCCTACCTAAAGGAAACAGCGAGAGATATTGGCTTTTTGGGATCAAAAGCCAATGCCATGGCAGTCTCAGCTAGGCGAGCATTGTGGATCCATCAATGGAATGCTGATGCTGACTCCAGGAAAAATATGGAATCTCTGCCATATAAAGGTGGTGTCTTGTTTGGTGAAGGTCTCGCTGGTTTGGTATCTACAGCTACCGCGGGTAAGTCATCGTTTTTGCCTTACGTTCCTTCACAACAAAAGAAAACACACCACTATCAGATGCAGTCCTGTCGGCCCAATAAATACAGGAAGGGCCGAGGTTCTTCCTTCCTTGCTACTAGAGGAAGGGGTAAAAGATCACCGGCCTTGGCAGGTTCCCAGGAGCAGGAGTCCTCCCCGGCTTCTGCCAAATCCACCGCATGACGCTGGGGCTCCTCTGCGGGAGTCCGCACCGGTGGGGGCACGTCTGAAACTCTTCAGTCAGTTCTGGGTTCGTTCGGACCTGGACCCATGGGTTTTAGAAATAGTGTTCCAGGGGTACAAACTGGAGTTTCAAGACGTTCCCCCTCGCCGATTTTTCAAATCGGCCTTACCAGCTTCTCTTCCAGACAGGGAGGTAGTATGCGGCGCAGTACAAAAGTTGTGTCAAAATCAGGTCATTATCAAGGTTCCCCCGTCACAACAGGGAGAAGGCTTTTTTTCGAGCCTGTTCGTGGTCCCGAAGCCGGACGCTCGGTCAGACCAATCCTGAACCTAAAATCCCTCCATTTCTACCTAAGAAGATTCAAATTCAAGATGGAGTCTCTCCGAACAGTGATCTCCAGTCTGGAGGAAGGAGATTTTATGGTGTCGGTGGACATAAAAGATGCCTACTTACATGTTCCCATTTATCCTCCGCATCAGGCTTACCTGAGGTTTGCAATTCAGGATTGTCATTACCAATTTCAGACGTTGCCGTTTGGTCTGTCTACGGCTCCAAGGATTTTCACCAAAGTGATGGTGGAAATGATGGTTCTCCTTCGCAAACAAGGAGTCACGATTATCCCGTACTTGGACGATCTCCTGATAAAGGCGAGATCCAGGGACCAACTGGTGCAGAACATTACACTCGCCATGGCAGTTCTGCAACAACACGGTTGGCTCCTAAACTTGCCAAAATCACAGTTGATTCCGACGACGCGACTGTCGTTTTTGGGAATGATTCTGGACAAAGAATTACAGAGAGTGTTTCTTCCAGTGGAAAAGGCTCTGGAAATTCAGAACCTGGTCAGACAAATTCTGAAACCAGCAAGAGTGTCAGTCCATCAATGCACTAGTTTACTGGGGAAGATGGTGGCGGCCTGCGAGGCCATTCAGTTTGGCAAGTTCCATGCCAGGGTGTTTCAGTGGGACCTGTTGGACAAGTGGTCCGGATCCCACCTGCACATGCACCGGAAAATAATTCTGTCTTCCAAGACCAAAATCTCACTCCTGTGGTGGCTGCACAGCTCTCACCTCCTAGAGGGGCGCATGTTCGGGATCCAGGACTGGATCCTAGTAACCACGGATGCGAGTCTCCGGGGCTAGGGGGCAGTCACACAGGGGGAAAACTTCCAGGGAAGATGGTCAAGCCTGGAAACTTGTCTACACATAAACGTTCTGGAGTTAAGAGCCATTTACAACAGCCTTCTTCAAGTGGAACATCTGCTTCGCAATCTGCCCGTACTGATCCAGTCGGACAATATAACAGCAGTAGCGTACATAAACCACCAAGGCGGAACAAAAAGCAGAGCGGCAATGGCAGAGGCCACAAGGGTTCTCCGCTGGGCGGAAAGACATACAAGCGCTCTGTCAGCGGTCTTCATTCCGGGAGTGGACAACTGGGAATCAGACTTCCTCAGCCGACATGATATCCATCCAGGAAAGTGGGGTCTTCATCAAGAGGTCTTCACAGAAGTGACAGGTCTTTGGGGAATTCCTCAAGTAGACATGATGGCGTCTCGTCTCAACAAGAAGCTTCAGAGATATTGTTCCAAGTCGAGGGATCCTCAAGCAATAGCAGTGGATGCCCTAGTAACACCATGGGTGTTTCAGTCTGTGTATGTATTCCCTCCGCTTCCGCTTATTCCAAAAGTGCTAAAGATCTTAAGAAGAACAAAGGTTCGGGTGATCCTCATTGTTCCAGACTGGCCAAGGAGGGCTTGGTATCCGGATCTTCAGGAATTACTCATAGAAGATCCCTGGCCTCTTCCTCTACGAGAGGATCTGTTACAACAAGGGCCGTGCGTGTATCAAGACTTACCGCGGCTACGTTTGACGGCTTGGCGGTTGAACACCAGTTCCTAACCCGAAAGGGTATTCCCAGTGAAGTCATTCCCACACTTCTGCAGGCTAGAAAGGGAGTAATGTCCAAACATTACCACCGTATTTGAAGAAAATATGTGTCTTGGTGTGAATCCAAGGAGGCTCCTACGGAAGAATTTCAGATGGGACGTTTTCTCCATTTTCTAGAGGCAGGTGTGGATGCGGGCTTGAAGTTGGGCTCAATTAAAGTACAAATTTCGGCCTTATCGGTTTTCTTTCAAAAACAATTGGCCTCCCTTCCAGAGGTTCAGACTTTCGTGAAAGGCGTGTTGCACATCCAACCTCCATTTATGCCCCCAGTGGCACCATGGGATCTTAATGTAGTGTTGCAGTTCCTTCAATCACATTGATTTTGAGCCTTTACAAAAGGTGGATTTGAAATTCGTCACTTGGAAAGTGGTCATGCTGTTGGCCTTGGCATCCGCAAGGCGGGTATCTTAGTTAGCGGCTTTGTCTAGAGCCCTTATTTGATCTTCCATGAAGATAGAGCAGAGTTGAGGACTCGTCAGTAATTTCTGCTGAAGGTGGTTTCGTCGTTCCACATGAACCAACCTATTGTGGTGCCAGTGGCTACCGATGCCTTAGTGGAGTCGAAGTCTCTCGATGTGGTCAGAGCTTTAAAAATTTATGTCGCCAGGACTGCACGGATTAGGAAAACGGAGGCTCTGTTTGTCCTGTATGATCCCAACAAGATTGGGACTCCTGCTTCCAAGCAGACTATTGAACGCTGGATCTGTTCTACGGCTCATTCTACGGCTGGATTGCCGTTACCGAAATCGGTGAAGGCCCATTCTACCAGGAAGGGGGCGCGTCCTGGGTGGCTGCCCGGGGGGGTCTCGGCCTTACAACTATGCCGAGCAGCTACTTGGTCGGGTTCAAACACTTTTGCAAAGTTTTACAAGTTCGATACCCTGGCCGAGGAGGACCTCATGTTTGGTCAGTCGGTGCTGCAGAGTCATCCGCACTCTCCCGCCCGTTCTAGAGATTTGGTATAACCCCATGGTTCTTATGGTTACCCCAGCACCTCTAGGACATATGAGAAAATAGGATTTTAATACCTACCGGTAAATCCTTTTCTCTTAGTCCGTAGAGGATGCTGGGCGCCCGTCCCAGTGCGCACTGTATCTGCAGTTATTCTGGTTATACACAGTTTGTGTTACATTATAGTCAGCCTGTTGCTGACATTGTTCAGGCCGTTGGCTGGAGTTCTGTTGAATGCCATGTTGTACGGCGTGTTTGAGGTGTGAGCTGGTATGTATCTCACCTTAGTTTAACAATAATTCCTTTCCTCGAAATGTCCGTCTCCCTGGGCACAGTTACTATAACTGGAGTCTGGAGGAGGGGTATAGAGGGAGGAGCCAGTTCACACCCATTCAAAGTCTTAAAGTGCTCATGTCTCCTGCGGATCCCGTCTATACCCCATGGTTTTTATTGTTACCCCAGCATCCTCTAAGGACTAGGAGAAAATGATTTACCGGTAGGTATTAAAATCCTATTTTCTTATAAATTATTATAGCTTTTGACGCTGATGAAATTTAAGAGGAAATGAAATGCATTGCCATTGATAAAACATTTTGTTGTACTGCTTACAATAACCATATTCCAACCTCTGCAGCGCAGGACATCACTATCCTTTTAGATATGGGTGGAGAGTTATAGAACTGTATAAGTTCATTTACATTATACTGTGCTGATTTTAATCAGAAAAGATCCAGATGTGTTATTGAAAATTAATAGGATCATGCTGT
Source organism: Pseudophryne corroboree (assembly GCF_028390025.1). Taxonomy (NCBI): domain Eukaryota; kingdom Metazoa; phylum Chordata; class Amphibia; order Anura; family Myobatrachidae; genus Pseudophryne; species Pseudophryne corroboree. Next base: position 790,898,769 of record NC_086445.1, on the reverse strand, counting down.
TTACACTCTGTTACATGTGTAAATCATGTATGTATGTTTTTAACCGGATACCGGAAAATTATTTATTAACTGTTTCTTATATAACACAGCATACAGTATTCCTTTGTGCCTTACAATTAGAACAACATTAATAGAACAAAACTGGGTAAAAATAGACAGACATAGTTAGGAAGGATTGGATCCCAGCTGTCATGATCCTGACAGCAGAATCCCGTCCACCGAAATCCCGGCAGCGGTGCGATTGCTAGAAAGCCCCTTGCGGACTCGCTGTGCTTGCCACACTGTGGACACGGTGGTTCACAGTGCTCGCCACAGGTTCGATTCTACCTATATGGGTGTCGTGGACACCCACAGAGGGTGAATAGCCTGCGTCGCTGGTATTCTGGCGGCATGTCACCGCTAGCCGGGATTCCGTGGTCTGCATTGTGACCGCCGGGATCCCGACTAGTGGTATTCCCGCTTCCCGTTATTATCTTATTCGTTGTTAGCTATAATAAGATTATTCTTGATCGACTGCTGGCAGGGGGTGGGCAACACCTAGTCAGCTAGGTTTCTCTTAGGACAGTGGTTCCAAAACCTGGTCCTCAAGACACCTCAACAATCCAGGATTTTAAGGATATCCATGCTTAGGCACAAGTGTCTTAATTAGTACCTTAGTCAGTTTGATTATACCATCTGTGCACAAGCAGGGATATCCCTAGGTGCCTGATGATGATGATGATGATGATGATGAGAATGTTGAACTGCCCTTGTGTGAGTGACTGCACCATAAACTGGTTTAAACCATTCCTGAACACAAAACTGAAAATCAGTCCATCAGATTGATTCTAGATTCCAGTGCTGTGTGGTAGTTTACACACGGATACTCGGCATGGTAAACATTCTGCCAGATGTAATGGAGTCCGAGATCGCCGGAGGTGTGGCATGCCCGCCAATCTCAGACATTTTTGTAAAGGGGCAATCACTTACAAGGCAAAACCATTATTGCATCTTTAAAAAAACGTCCGAGGCCAGCTGGCATCTTGCACCTCCGTCGATCTCTGACTCCATTACATCCCGCCACTAAACTCTTAGCCGCCCCATTCATTGTGAATGGGGGGCGTGCGCGCCTTAGACGTGCAGGGCGCAACTTCTCCGAGATGTAGCCACGATGAGTGTGCCTTCATCTGTATGTATAATATGCACATATTGCATTAGGTTGATGGACGTGTCTGCACAGGATGGGATCAGATAATATAATGCAGATACAATTAGCGTGTTATGCTTTTTGTCTTATACCAGATTTAGTTTGTGCAACATCTAATAATTTAGGCTGTGGCTGTTTATGACTGAGGGTGACAGAGATATTTAATTAAAGTTTACTTCTTTTAGGAGAGTTAATATTAAGCTTACCTTAATTTCCCTTTAAACCGGGACAGTCAGAGCCGGCCCTAACCAATTTGATGCCCAAGGCAAGATATTGGCTGGTGTCCCCTAGCACCGGTGCTTATTCCGCTTCTGACCCAGCACAGCACCCATCACCCAGCAGCACAGATCACAGCTGCAGCCAGCAACACCCATCACCCCTCTCCCATACCGATCATAATCCATAAAGCATTTTGCAGCATGGTATCGCTACAGATGCCGACCAGAAGACATCACTAACGACTGCGGGGGTGTGCATACCGGGCATACACACAGCCCATTATGCACCAATGTAAACGATATGTCTCTCCAATCTGCTGGATCGGACGACATATCGTCAAGCTCTCAGGATACCCAGCACAGTTGGGCAGATACTGGTAATATACTATATCATTGCTGGGTATTATTTCTGGGACTTTACAACACAAATTTTCTTAAGGACTGCCACAGACACAGACTTTCAGAGGACCTAAACCAATGAGATGTCCTACTTATCTTATATCTGCAATTAATAAATTGTTCAGTTTTTATACCAAGCCGTATCTAGACCATTCTTGCATATTCATGTATTTTAATTGCATTACTTTAATATGATTTACTAGCATACTGGGTTAGTACTATTACACTTTAATTATTGTTTAGCGCCTTACTTTGGTGTCTATGCATTTGTTGGAGGCTGACACCTTCCCTGAACTAGCTGCTTGTTGCTTGTATCATTCTGGTCTATTTTGCTTTGTTGTTCATCACCCTCTTTGAGAGTTTGTGACATGTATGAGAAAGAGAAATAAAGAAATAGTCCTTTAATAACCAGCAATCAGGCGCAAAATTGTATATAATGTTGCATCCTCCAGACTTATCATGTGATATTTGAATTTCCCTCTATACTCTAGGCTGGATGTAGTAAAGTCTGAGTTGGCCGGAGGTGCGGGTTGTAAACGATTGGCGCTATAGAAAAACATCCGAGTTTGTTTGATAACCCGCAACTCCGGCCAACTCTGACTTCATTACATGCGGCTGTCAGTGTTTTTTACTCCTCCTCCTCCTCCTCCTGTCAGTCAGCATGGTCATATAGTTGTGGGAGTCATATGGAGGAATCTTCTATGATGTGTCACTTTGGAAGGGCATAGAGGCTATGTGAAGGGGATCAGTATGAGATCCCGGCGGTCAGTAGTCCGACGCCAGGATCCCAGTGGCGAGCGCAGTGTGTCCCCTTGCAGGCTCGCTTCGCTTGCCATGCTTTGGGCCCGGTGGCGACCTTAGGTCGCCACAGGGTTCTATTCCCCCTTGGGTGGTGGCGTGGACCACCACCCAAGTGGGGGAACCAGGCCGCTGGTATTGCGGGCTGTGTCTGGATTCCGGCGTCAGTACGTTGACCGCCGGGATCCCGTTGGGCGGTCAATTGACAGCCTTCCACGTGAAGCTGCGTATGGTGGCATGGCCAGGCAGACCAGTAAGAAGCTTCAATTATGGAGATTTCAGCTTCTTATTGGTCCTTCCACTTTGCCCCCTGCACAGCAACTAGAAAGTGGTGAGCAGAAAACATATTTGTGTTTTTACAATACAGAAATGGAGGAATCTCAGGAAAAAACATTACTGTTCGTGAACACTGACCTGTAGTGTGCTATGTTGGTAATGTACTAAAATAAATAAATTAATAATAATAATAATAATTCTTCTGGATTGATGTTTCAGGCGAGTCATTCAAAATTCCTGAATACAGTATCTTTGTTATGATGTTATAGGGTGGGATGTTTGAGTTGTCTGATAATCCTATTGTACAGGCGTCTAGCTCTGCTTTACTATTACATTGTATACATTTTTATTGCTCTTTCAAATGTAGTGCAGCTATGTTACCCGTTCCATATTTAATCATTTAAATCCCATTCAAACTAGTAATAAAGAGTTTTAGCAGCTCTGTTAAATGGTGCCACACATTTTATATTTATAAACCTATTTATCCTTTGGACAAATGCCTATTCGTTATGTCTATGTAAGCTTTTTATGTTCTCAAAAAAAATGTTACAGATTATACCAATACATTTTAACCTACATAAATCCAAGTAGTTTTAAACTGTTTCATAAATGACACCAACTGTTTACATTTTAGAGTTTCTATATAGTTAGCTGTGCTAATTACCACAGGCTTGTTGCAGTGGCTGGGGCAATTCATTTGCACCCGGGGCAGCTCACTATAAGTCCGCAGGCTGTACTTAGGTCCTAATTTAGACCTGATCACTGGGCAGCGATTTTTGCAGCCCTGCGATCAGATAGTCGCCGCCTACTGAGGGAGTGTATTTTAGCTGTGCAAGTGTGCAAACGCATGTGTAGCAGAGCTGCACAAACTGATTTTGTGCAGTCTCTACACAGCCCAGGACTTACTCAGCCGCTGTGATCACTATAGCCTGTCCGGGACAGGAATTGACGTCAGACACCCTCCCTTCCAGCGCTTGAACATGCCTGCGTTTTTCCAGACACTCCCTGAAAACGGTCAGTTGCCACCCACAAATGCCCTCTTCCTGTCAGTGACCTTGCGATCGCCCGTGCGATCGTTTTTTTCGCACCATCCCGTCACTATGCACCGATTCCTGTTGCTATGGTCTGTCGCGCCTGCGCATTGCGGTGCATACGCATGCGCAGTTCAGAACTGATCACAGGCTGTGAGAAAACAGGTCTGGCCTAGCGATCAGGTACGGCTAATTAATCCGGTCCTAGGTGTGTTCATCAAGGGAGGGAGTTTCAAGCAGTGCTCTCATAAGATTTATCCTGTCCATTTTCTTTCTTCACTGTTGATTCAGGTCCTCACAGTTAACAAACTTTAGTTGATAATTAACTTGTAAATCAATGTTTAACTGAAGGAAAGCAAATCATTTAAAATTGTATAATTGGTAATCCATTAAGGGGGCTATTTATCAAGCTTTTTTTCAAACAATTATGTAGAAACTGTTGCAATTTCCTAATACCCTAATGCAAATTTCAAGCAGGATTGGACATATAAAAACTACTTACTGGACATATGAAAATGGCTTTAACATGCATATATAACTGTACACACAGTGGAGTTGTTTATTTTCCTATGGTTTGATTAATTGAAGCCCAACAGTGTCAAACTATACACACAGGACTGTTTAACTGAACTGTCAGCTACAGCATATGATACCCTATCTCCCCCCCCCCCCAAAAAAAAATAAAATAAGATATTGTTTATATTAATGTTTTCACGGAACAAATAAATGTAATCATGTATTAGAAACCTTTGATTTGATTTATATTACGTCTTTGAATAAAACCATTTTTTACAGCTTATTATTTTTATTACATCTGAATATATGTAGATAGATTATGGGGGGGTAATTCAGTGATCACTGGTAATTGTATCCCCGGTGGCTGTCCAATTAGCCCTGATACCGAAGGGAGCCTCAGTTTTTTGGGATTTTGTTTCTCTTGCCTCATGCAGGCAAACCCAAATCCCCCAAAAAACATTAGTGAAAACACACAGGTTTCACAGAACCTGTATGTTTTTGGGACAAAATTTATTTTTTTGTTAGGGTGACCAAATTGGATTGCCCAAAAAGAAATATCTGAGAAACCTGTATTTTCGCTCCTGATGTTTCTTCTCCTCTAAGTGATTTCTCCCCTAAACACATTTAATACATACAAAGTATACTCAGAAATAGCTGAAATTAAAAATAAGAACAAGTTAATGTTAAGCATTATTCCTACTTATTACTTATAGTGCTCATACACTTGTGCGATTGAGCGCGATATGATATCGCTCTTCAATTTCCTTTGAAGCTCCCAGTGCAAAAAATCGCATCAAAAGTGTTTTTTTAGTGCAATTGTGATTTATCGTATGCCCCTTGCGACCAGGGTGGAGCGAAGTGTCCAGGAAGAGAGCTAAATACCTCACAGATCGCACATTGTAGTGCGAGAAATCGAATGTGGTAAAAACAGCATGCGATCCGATAAATATTAAGTGCAGCACATAATATCTTGAGATGCGAGATTTGACCAGCGTGCCCACGCATCGCATTGGGGGACACATTCGATGTGCATACAATCCTGCGATTTATTGCACCGATGCAGTCGAAATTGAAGGATTGTACCAGATATCTCACAAGTGTATGGGCACCATTACTATAATTAAATCTAAACAGTAATACAAAGTGGAAAATGCAAATGCTCTTTCAGAGAAACACACACAAAGGAGGAGTTAAGCATTAGCACTGAGCATGACACTGGCATTAAACATTTTGAATAAAAAACACTATTTATTTTTATTGTATAATAGGCTTTTATTTTTTTTAGAAGTCATGGTGCCATAATTGTAGTCACAGCATTATAAAAAAAAAAAAAACAGAAATCCAGAAAAAAAAACCATTTGGTTTAAACTGGGCTAATTAGTGTTCTAGACAACAGTGTCTGTTAATATCAAAGGAGACTAAGGTCGATTCCCTATGTACTAAATTTCAAAAAGCATAGCAGAGTTTGGCCCAGTTGGTTTGTGCCATCCTCAAATGGCATAAAGCACGTACGCAGTAACACTTTGATTGTTCTGAAGTTTAAGTTGTATTTTCAACAGCCAGATCATCATTAACACAAATTTGGAGAAATATCTCTCTTTTTATTGCTGTTGCTGGGCATACATGACAGACAGACATTTTATCTAAAAGCCTGACACCCATCAGTTATCATGGGCAAACACTGTGAGAAGGAACAGAGGAAATGTCCATCGTCCGGCCGCACATACATGCCCGGTGCGCCCGACTTGCAAAAATATTAAACAGCAAGACTTTTGCTGTTTGCGCTATCAATAATGTACTGCAAATCTGTGTGTGTAGCAAATTTAACCATGGGTATTTTTGTTCATATTTTAATCAAAACATTTAAGCTTGCAGCCCATCGTCAAGGCACCCCAACCTCTCCCTACACTAGCATATATGCCCAGCACACTAGTAGTGTTCACTCTAGAATCCGGGCAGGGCAGGGCGCCGTACCTAGAGGGGACTAGCGTGCGCGCGCGCCGGATAGGGGGCGCGGCCATGCAAAATAGGGGCGGGTCATTGCGGTAATAAAAGTGGGCAGTACAGCCCGCTGACGTTAAAAAAAAAAAAAAAAAAAAAAAAAAAAAAAAAGGGGCATGGGCGGCCGGCGGCGTCACTGTTGGGGGGCATGGGCTTCCCCCAAGCGCGCTCTCAGCGTGAATGGATGCCGCACGCATGCGCGCTGCATCTTTACGCACTGTGAGGGCAGGAAGCGGGCGGCAGTTTTATCAGGGCGCCGCAGAAAGGGCAGGGCGGGTTTTGCCCTGCTAAAACTGCCTAGCATGAACACTACACTATTACATTGCAGTTAAACGTACTTACCTCCCAGGTACAGAGAGTAGCATCTATGCAAGGACCGGCTTGTGAGCCTGACCCAACTAGGCCTTTTAGAGCGTTAATGGAAATCTGCCATGATGACACTAGGCAAAATTTTAGCCAAAGCAGAAAAGAAATATGCCCCCATATGGATTTACCCATCATATTGTACACTGTACTGACTTAAAAAAGTTGCATGCTGGACGATCTGGTAGCACTTTTCGGATCAGTCATGTGTATACAAAGTACAATTATACGACCAATCTTATGATATCTGGTGGATTGGGCAGGTGTACCGGTGCCCAACATTTGAATGACTCCCAAGTCTCCTACTCATGATAAATTACATCCAATACGTTTAATTTCTTCCAGAAAAATTTTGAGTCTTCGGCTTCATTGATATGTTTTAATAACCACGCTGACTCCTTTTCATGGTTGGAATTATACCATGGTGCATGAGCTGCAATATTGAGGCATCTATTTTACAAAAATATTTCCATCCTGGTTCTTCAAAGCTGATGCTTCGAGCTTTGAGAGTGCGTTGCCAAAAGAAGATCTGCCCTTTCTGAGGCTAAAACTGAGTCCATCCTTGTAATGCAAATTGTGTATGGGACCATTCTGAAAGTCTTCCTCTTAAGCAGTGCTCCTTAGGGCTTGATTAAGAGTTCCTTATGTCCTAGGCTAATACACTTGCTCAGGAAATCGCCAATCACACAGTGTATTTGCAGGTAGTGAAGCTTATACAACTGACACGTTTGATCTCGGCATCTCATGATGTTTGTGGAGTGTAAAGCAGATTTTGACTTCTGGGGAATGCGAGTGGGTGTGGATTGAAGGATAGACTTTACATAGAGACGGTCAGTAGTTAGGTCGATAGGGCTGAATAGTCAACATGAAAAGGTCGATATTTGTTACTTTAACCCTAACCCTACCCATGGTGTTTAACCCAAACCGTCCCCTTCCGCAGTCTAACCCTAACCATCCCCTCTGGCAGCCTAACCTTAAACACCATGGAAATCAATGTGATCCTATCTACGTATTACCATCTGTGTCGACCTATTGGGTGGCTGTCTATGTACTGTCTACCTACTATTCAGATACCCCTAAAGATAATTTCATGCAGCTCTCTAGCCCACCCAGATGGCGCTGTAGCACAAGGTACAATAAGTAAAGGTGTAAGCAGTAACTTACATGGTCACATTGCCACCGCCATTTAGTAGTAACTCTAAAGCTGCCCATACACTTAAAGATTTATTGTCTGATCTGGCTGGTTGGAACGAAAACCTGGTAATGGATGGGAGCAAATGACAATTGACCATTTGCTTTGAAATGTCGGAAAACTGATGTTCAGATAAATTGGTTAAATCAAATGGATTTAACCAATTTGTCTGATTGACCATTTTTGTTTGTTTGTCAGTGTTTGGGAGCAAATGGTCAATTGACATTTGCACCCATCCATTACCAGATTTTCGTTCCAACCAGCCAGATAGGACAATAAATATTTAGGTGTATGGCCATCTTAAGAACTTCCCTCAACACTGCCCTGGGATAGCTGGATAACATGAAATGAATTAAGTCTTCATTTTCTTTCTTGGCTGCCATGGCAAATACCAGAGTGGTAATCTTTCATAGACAGAGAAATAAGTCTGATAGTATTCTTGGTTGTTCGGCTCCATTATAATCCGAAGCTTGATCACAAGCAAAAAAACATCCCAACACAAAGTTAGCACAGCGAGAAAGTTTATAGTTCTGTTATTTTGTCTATTCTTACTCATACAGGATTTCAAATAGAATTACGTTGGGTTGGAGTGTGTGACCGGCGGCCGGGATCCCGGTGGTCAGCATCCCGACGACGGGATCTGCGGGTTCGGTGGCAAGCTGCGCTCACCACAGGTTCTATTTTCACTCTGTGGGTGTCGTGGACACCCACAATTGGGAATAGTCCCTTCTAGTTGGCATGCCGACTGTTGGTATTTTTTGAGAGTTTGGGATGCAGTGGGAGGTTATGTGACCATTGGTCTCCTAACCGTCTGTCACATAACTACTTCTCATTCTGTTACAAGACTCAAACAAGATGTTCTATAACACAGATTCTGCAGTTATGTCTATGTAACTAGGAAAGGATAACTGTTGGCATTGGTGTATTTATGGTAGTAATAAATATTGTAAAGCAGGTCTGTACAAGCCATGTGTAAAATGTACAAACCTAAGATGGTTTCATATGAATGATAATGTATTCAGCAAAGGGCATATAACACTTTCGGTATCCGGTCTCTAGCTTGACCACACTTAAGTCGACATAGTTACTAGGTCGACATGGCAAAAGGCCGACATGAGTTATTCACAATTTTTTTTTTCTTTTTTTAAAAACTTTTTCATACTTTACGATCCACGTGGGCTACAATTGGGAACTGGAACCTATGCCGAGTGCAGCGAGGCACCTTGCCCAAGCATGGCAAGCGAAGCGAGCCTTGCGAGGGGACACTGTGCACTAATTGGGGTTCCCGGTCACTCTACAAAGAAAACGACACCCAAAAAACCCAAACTCATGTCGACCTTGTTCATGTTGAAGTAATGCTTGTGTCAACCTATTTTAGGTGTCAACATAGTTACTGTCGACCAATAGTGGTCGACCCTATGAACCACACCCAACACTTACCCTGATAAATCGCTGAAGAGCTACATCTTTCTTTGCTGAAAATTTTTTTTGGTCTGTCAGCAGAAATGCTTTTACAAATGTTTTACGTTTGTGTTTTTCTTTCATGAACAATGCAGCAGATCTATATACATACAGTGTAGTCATCTTAAATAATTTTTTCATTTTTGTCTAACAGATTCTGGAGCATTATTCACATTTGGAAAAAGTAAGTTTGCAGACAACTGTCCCAGCAAATTTTGGTTAAAAAATGACAAGCCTGCACATATAGCATGCGGAGATGAACACACAGCTTTGGTTACAGGTTAGTAGAAACATTTTCACTTGTTTTAAGGTATGGAGACCAAGGGGTAAATTTACTAAAGGTTGATTTTATAAATTTTAAATCAGTCTAAGGGTATATTCAATTAGCGTCGGATCCTCTCCGACGGAGAGGATCCGACACTTAACTATTCAATTTGCGGGCATTACGACAGGTTTTTTCCTATTTTCGCAATGCCGATCCAACTATTTTTGAAGTCGAATCGTCATTGTCGAAAATGTGCCAAAAACATGTCGGAAATGCCCGCAAATTCGACAAAACAGGTGGATAGCCGGGCGAATTTGCCAATGCACCTGTTTTTCGACATGTCAGAATTTCTGATAAGTCGAAAAAACTGGCCTTTCATTGAATAGGGCGAATTGAAATTCGCCCTAAAGACGGCGAAAACTGACATTTTTTTCGACCTGTCGGGCATTTCAGCAGGAATTGAATATCTGCCTAAATCAATATTGTGGGTTAGGGGCTAAAATGCATATTTACTAGCATACACTTTTTACTGTTGATGTTAATAAATGTCTGAAATACAACTTCGATTATGAGTGAATTAAAGACGTGCTTTTCATAAGTTCCTTATTGCAATTGTATCAATTAGAATAATGTTTAAGGCTATTTCAGGCCATAATAAGAGTTTGAGCGCCATGATTTAATCAAATTTCCAGACATTTCAACGTTTCCTTTCTGCCCTGGATCAGCCACCGTAATGTTTTCTACTGTTTATAACAATAGAGACAGTTTCTTTTAAGAAGAACATCCAATCTGTTCATGATTTGCCATCCCTAAATTATGTTAAGGAATCATACAGATATAGGGGGGAATTCAATGACAGGAAAATAAACATTGTGCATGATTTTTTCCGATGTTTATGCTGTGTTTTTTTCCGGACTATCCAGTTTGGCCATCCGAAAAAAATACATTCTGTCCCGAAAACACCCAGGTTCAGTGAAACCTGTGTGTTTTCAGGAAGCACAGCCCCGTTTTCGCTGTTTTCTGGGATTTGTTTCTCCTGTCTGAGGCAGAAGAAACACAATCTACAATAATACACGGCTCGCACTGGCTTATTGGGGATAATTGAATAGGCAAAAAAATTGTGACTAATTAAATTCCCTCCATAGTCTAATAGTAGTAATAATAATATTAATAATAATAATATAACATATCCCATTTGCTAGACACAACTGGTTATTCATAAAACCATACTGACACTTCTCAAAGTATCTTCTTTTATTATAAACTTTAAACCCTTTCTAGTTTTAAAAGTACAAATGTTCTTTTATCACATGCAGTACTTTCTTATTTAACCAAAGTGGTTGCTTTTTATTCTTAGGGATCAATTCAGTTAGCCACAAATAGGGCAGGTTGCTGTTGCAAAGTCTTGAAACGCTGCCAATGGTACCGTACTTTAACCCCTTCGAGGCCCAATCTTGCCTCTGACTTGTGGATTTTTGTACGCAGCCCTGCAAACACAAATCTGTGAGTCCAGAGGTCGTGTAATTCGGCATATAGCCATACTTACTAGCGCTGCAAGAGGCCTCACAGCTATTTGAATTGACCCCCCTAGATTGCCATTGCCATATTTTACATGCAATGCATATAAAAATATTTTTTTAAATGTCCTCTGGTTGCTGTGTTTTAACTTATCACAACATTAATCCAGTCTTCAGACTTCAGTGCATGCCTTATATGATTACATATTACCATTTTAAACCTCATGGATTTTTAGGGCTGATATTATGTTATAATCACTATTACTTAAATGTTGCCACCTCTGTACATTAGAGAGCACTGTAGCTTCCCACTTACAGTAGGTGGTTCTTCTACCAATAACAAAGATAAGTTTGGCTTCCTTTACTATGAGCCACATTTTTCTCTCACTTTCTGTTTGCACTTATTATTTATTATTAGCAGTTTCTTATATAGCGCAGCATATTCCGTTGCACTTTACAATTAGAACAACAGTTATAGAACAAAACTGGGCACTTATAATTGAATTCCAGTGAAGTGGTTTATGCTAGGTGGCGTACAAAAAATAAACCCTATCAGTATTTTACTGGTGTCACCTATTTTGCTTGGTAGACTCTACATTTGTTTACATACACCTCTTTATTGCCTCTTTTAAACCCTCTCCATCTCCCTCCACTAAGTTTAATTCTGTCTACATTATTTTGCATACTGCTTCTCTATTCCCAGTTCCTAGTTTCACATTACCTGCCTTTTAAAAGTCACAGTTGCACCCACTTTACTGAGAGGCAGTCCATCAATACTGTAGTCTGACACCGACGGAAAAATCATCCCTAGGGCCAAATGTAATAGTGAGAGTTTCCGAAAGTGAGAGATTTGGTAAGGTTTGTCAGGTTTTTTTTTTAAAGTGGCAATCATTTACACTGTAAAACCAGGTTGAGCAGGTTAAAGTGCGCCACTTTAAAAAAAAAACTGCAAAAATCTCTCACTTTCTGAAACTCTCACTCTTTTACATTTGGCCCCAGATGTCCTAAATGTCAAACCCTTGTTCCTACGCCAACTTCTCATCTAAAAATTACAATAAGTAAGCCCCGCATGTCTTTCTCTCATCACTTGACTCAAGTAGTATTGTTGCATGTAGCATTGTCTGATGCAGCACGTGATGCATATGTAGTATTGTCGGATGTAGCATGTGGCACAGGTAGTATTTATCTGGTGTAGCCATTCTTTCATATACTTTTGTCAGGGATACCATGTGGTGCACAGATATTATTGTTAAACGTTGCATGTGGTGCACAGGTAGTATTGTCTGGTATCGCATGTGTCTTCTAGGTAGTAATGGCAGGTGTAGCATGTGGCGCAGATAGTATTTGTCAGATGTAGTATTGTTGGTTGTAGCATATCGCTCAGGTAGTATTGTGTGGCACACAGGTAGTATTATGAGATGTAGCATGTGGTGCAAAGGTAGTATTGTCTGGTGCACCATGTGTCTCCCAGGCAGTATTGTCAGGTGTAGCATGTGACGCACAGATAATATCAGGTATAGCATGTGGCACACAGGTAGTATTGTCTGGTGTAGCATGTGGAGCATAGGTAGTATTTTCTGGTGTAGTATGTGGCGCACAGGTAGTATTATCAGGTGTTGTGTTATCAGGTGTAGAATGTGTCGCACAGGTAGTATTATAATGTGTCACGCACAGGTAGTATTGTCTGGTGTAGCATGTGGCGCACAGGTAATATTGTGTGGTGTAGCATGTGGCGCACAGATAGTATTGTCTGGTGTAGCATGTGGCGCACCGGTAGTCTTGTCTGGTGGCGCACAGGAAGTATTGGGTGGTGTAGCATGTGGCGAACAAGTAGTATTATGAGATGTAGCATGTGGCACAAAGAAAATATCAGGTGTAGCATGTGGCGCACAGGTAGTATTCTCTGGTGCAACGTGTGGCGCACATGTAGTATTGTCTGGTGCAGCATGTGGCGCACAGGTAGTATTGTCTGGTGCAGCATGTGGCACACAGGAAGTATTGTCTGGTGCAGCGTGTTGCTCCCAGTAGTATTGTCTGGTGCAGCGTGTGGCGCACAGGTAGTATTCTCTGGTGCAATGTGTGGCGCACAGGTAGTATTGTCTGGTGCAGCCTGTGGCACACGGGTAGTATTGTCTGGTGCAGCGTGTGGCACACGGGTAGTATTGTCTGGTGCAGCGTGTGGCACACGGGTAGTATTGTCTGGTGCAGCGTGTGGCACACGGGTAGTATTGTCTGGTGCAGCGTGTGGCACACGGGTAGTATTGTCTGGTGCAGCGTGTGGCGCACACGTAGTGTTGTCTGGTGCAGCATGTGGCGCACATGTAGTATTGTCTGGTGCAGCATGTGGCGCACAGGTAGTATTGTCTGGTGCAGCATGTAGCGCACAGGTAGTATTGTCTGGTGTAGCATGTGGAGAACAGGTAGTATTTTCTGGTGTAGTATGTGGCGCACAGGTAGTATTATCAGGTGTTGTGTTATCAGGTGTAGAATGTCGCACAGGTAGTATTATAATATGTAGCATGTCACGCACAGGTAGTATTGTCTGGTGTAGCATGTGGCGCACAGGTAGTATTGTCTGGTGCAGCCTGTGGCACACGGGTAGTATTGTCTGGTGCAGCGTGTGGCACATGGGCAGTATTGTCTGGTGCAGCGTGTGGCGCACAGGTAGTAGTGTCTGGTATAGCGTGTGGCGCACAGGTAGTATTGTCTGGTGCAGCATGTGTCGCTCAGGTAGTATTGTGTGGCACACAGGTAGTATTATGAGATGTAGCATGTGGTGCAAAGGTAGTATTGTCTGGTGCACCGTGTGTCTCCCAGGCAGTATTGTCAGGTGTAGCATGTGACGCACAGATAATATCAGGTATAGCATGTGGCACACAGGTAGTATTGTCTGGTGGAGCATAGGTAGTATTTTCTGGTGTAGTATGTGGCGCACAGGTAGTATTATCAGGTGTTGTGTTATCAGGTGTAGAATGTGTCGCACAGGTAGTATTATAATGTGTCACGCACAGGTAGTATTGTCTGGTGTAGCATGTGGCGCACAGGTAATATTGTGTGGTGTAGCATGTGGCGCACAGATAGTGTTGTCTGGTGTAGCATGTGGCGCACCGGTAGTCTTGTCTGGTGGCGCACAGGTGGTATTGTCTGGTGTAGCATGTGTTACACAGGTAGTATTATCAGGTGTAGCATGTGGCGCACAAGTAGTATTATGAGATGTAACATGTGGTACAAAGGAAATATCAGGTGTAGCATGTGGCACACAGGTAGTATTGTCTGGTGCAGCATGTGGCGCACAGGTAGTATTGTCTGGTGCAGCCTGTGGCACACGGGTAGTATTGTCTGGTGCAGCGTGTGGCACATGGGCAGTATTGTCTGGTGCAGCGTGTGGCGCACAGGTAGTAGTGTCTGGTATAGCGTGTGGCGCACAGGTAGTATTGTCTGGTGCAGCATGTGTCGCTCAGGTAGTATTGTGTGGCACACAGGTAGTATTATGAGATGTAGCATGTGGTGCAAAGGTTGTATTGTCTGGTGCACCATGTGTCTCCCAGGCAGTATTGTCAGGTGTAGCATGTGACGCACAGATAATATCAGGTATAGCATGTGGCACACAGGTAGTATTGTCTGGTGGAGCATAGGTAGTATTTTCTGGTGTAGTATGTGGCGCACAGGTAGTATTATCAGGTGTTGTGTTATCAGGTGTAGAATGTGTCGCACAGGTAGTATTATAATGTGTCACGCACAGGTAGTATTGTCTGGTGTAGCATGTGGCGCACAGGTAATATTGTGTGGTGTAGCATGTGGCGCACAGATAGTATTGTCTGGTGTAGCATGTGGCGCACCGGTAGTCTTGTCTGGTGGCGCACAGGAAGTATTGGGTGGTGTAGCATGTGGCGAACAAGTAGTATTATGAGATGTAGCATGTGGCACAAAGAAAATATCAGGTGTAGCATGTGGCGCACAGGTAGTATTCTCTGGTGCAACGTGTGGCGCACATGTAGTATTGTCTGGTGCAGCATGTGGCGCACAGGTAGTATTGTCTGGTGCAGCATGTGGCACACAGGAAGTATTGTCTGGTGCAGCGTGTTGCTCCCAGTAGTATTGTCTGGTGCAGCGTGTGACGCACAGGTAGTATTCTCTGGTGCAATGTGTGGCGCACAGGTAGTATTGTCTGGTGCAGCCTGTGGCACACGGGTAGTATTGTCTGGTGCAGCGTGTGGTACACGGGTAGTATTGTCTGGTGCAGCGTGTGGCACACGGGTAGTATTGTCTGGTGCAGCGTGTGGCACACGGGTAGTATTGTCTGGTGCAGCGTGTGGCACACGGGTAGTATTGTCTGGTGCAGCGTGTGGCACACGGGTAGTATTGTCTGGTGCAGCGTGTGGCACACGGGTAGTATTGTCTGGTGCAGCGTGTGGCACACGGGTAGTATTGTCTGGTGCAGCGTGTGGCGCACACGTAGTGTTGTCTGGTGCAGCGTGTGGCGCACACGTAGTGTTGTCTGGTGCAGCATGTGGCGCACAGGTAGTATTGTCTGGTGCAGCATGTGGCACACGGGTAGTATTGTCTGGTGCAGCATGTGGCGCACTGGTAGTATTGTCTGGTGCGGCATGTGGCGCACAGGTGGTATTGTCTGGTGCGGCATGTGGCGCACAGGAGGTATTGTCTGGTGCGGCGTGTTGCTCACAGTAGTATTGTCTGGTGCGGCGTGTGGCGCACAGGTAGTATTCTCTGGCACAACGTGTGGTGCACAGGTAGTATTGTCTGGTGCAGCATGTGGCGCACAGGTAGTTTTGTCTGGTGCAGCATGTGGCGCACAGGTAGTTTTGTCTGGTGCAGCATGCGGCGCACAGGTAGTATTGTCTGGTGTAGCATGTGGCACACAGGTTGTATTGTCTGGTGCAGAATGTGGTGCATAGGTAGTATTGTCTGGTACAGCGTGTTTCTCACAGGTAGTATTGTCTGGTGCAGTGTGTGGCGCACAGGTATTATTGTCTGGTGCAGCATGTGGCGCACGGGTAGTATTGTCTGGTATAGCGTGTTGCTCACAGGTAGTATTGTCTGGTGCAGTGTGTGGCTCACAGGTAATATTGTCTGGTGCAGTGTGTGGCTCACAGGTAGTATTGTCTGGTGCATCGTGTGGCGCACAGATAGTATTGTCTGGTATAGCGTGTTGCTCACAGGTAGTATTGTCTGGTGCAGTGTGTGGCTCACAGGTAATATTGTCTGGTGCAGCGTGTGGCGCACAGGTAGTATTGTCTGGTGCAGCGTGTGGCGCACAGGTAGTATTGTCTGGTACAGCGTGTGGCGCACAGGTAGTATTGTCTGGTGCAGCGTGTGGTGCACAGGTAGTATTTTCTGGTGCAGCATGTGGCGAACAGGTAGTATTGTCTGGTGCAACGTGTGGCGCACAGGTAGTATTGTCTGGTGCAGCGTGTTGCTCACAGTAGTATTGTCTGGTGCAGCGTGTGGTGCACAGGTAGTATTCTCTGGTGCAACGTGTGGCGCACAGGTAGTATTGTCTGGTGCAGCATGTGGCGCACACGTAGTATTGTCTGGTATAGCATGTGGTACACAGGTGTAGGATGTGACGCTACAGGTAGTATTATCAGGTGTAGCATATGGCACACAGGTTGTATTGTCTGGTGCAGCATGTGGTGCACAGGTAGTATTGTCTGGTGCAGCATGTGGTGCATAGGTAGTATTGTCTGCTGCAGCATGTAGCGCACAGGTAGTATTGTCTGGTGTAGCATGTGGAGAACAGGTAGTATTTTCTGGTGTAGTATGTGGCGCACAGGTAGTATTATCAGGTGTTGTGTTATCAGGTGTAGAATGTCGCACAGGTAGTATTATAATATGTAGCATGTCACGCACAGGTAGTATTGTCTGGTGTAGCATGTGGCGCACAGATAATATTGTGTGGTGTAGCATGTTGCGCACAGATAGTATTGTCTGGTGTAGCATGTGGCGCACCGGTAGTCTTGTCTGGTGGCGCACAGGTGGTATTGTCTGGTGTAGCATGTGTTACACAGGTAGTATTATCAGGTGTAGCATGTGGCGCACAAGTAGTATTATGAGATGTAACATGTGGTACAAAGGAAATATCAGGTGTAGCATGTGGCACACAGGTAGTATTGTCTGGTGCAGCATGTGGCGCACAGGTAGTATTGTCTGGTGCAGCCTGTGGCACACGGGTAGTATTGTCTGGTGCAGCGTGTGGCACATGGGCAGTATTGTCTGGTGCAGCGTGTGGCGCACAGGTAGTAGTGTCTGGTATAGCGTGTGGCGCACAGGTAGTATTGTCTGGTGCAGCATGTGTCGCTCAGGTAGTATTGTGTGGCACACAGGTAGTATTATGAGATGTAGCATGCGGTGCAAAGGTAGTATTGTCTGGTGCACCATGTGTCTCCCAGGCAGTATTGTCAGGTGTAGCATGTGACGCACAGATAATATCAGGTATAGCATGTGGCAGACAGGTAGTATTGTCTGGTGTAGCATGTGGAGCATAGGTAGTATTTTCTGGTGTAGTATGTGGCGCACAGGTAGTATTATCAGGTGTTGTGTTATCAGGTGTAGAATGTGTCGCACAGGTAGTATTATAATGTGTCACGCACAGGTAGTATTGTCTGGTGTAGCATGTGGCGCACAGGTAATATTGTGTGGTGTAGCATGTGGCGCACAGATAGTATTGTCTGGTGTAGCATGTGGCGCACCGGTAGTCTTGTCTGGTGGCGCACAGGAAGTATTGGGTGGTGTAGCATGTGGCGAACAAGTAGTATTATGAGATGTAGCATGTGGCACAAAGAAAATATCAGGTGTAGCATGTGGCGCACAGGTAGTATTCTCTGGTGCAACGTGTGGCGCACATGTAGTATTGTCTGGTGCAGCATGTGGCGCACAGGTAGTATTGTCTGGTGCAGCATGTGGCACACAGGAAGTATTGTCTGGTGCAGCGTGTTGCTCCCAGTAGTATTGTCTGGTGCAGCGTGTGGCGCACAGGTAGTATTCTCTGGTGCAATGTGTGGCGCACAGGTAGTATTGTCTGGTGCAGCCTGTGGCACACGGGTAGTATTGTCTGGTGCAGCGTGTGGCACACGGGTAGTATTGTCTGGTGCAGCGTGTGGCACACGGGTAGTATTGTCTGGTGCAGCGTGTGGCACACGGGTAGTATTGTCTGGTGCAGCATGTGGCACACGGGTAGTATTGTCTGGTGCAGCATGTGGCGCACTGGTAGTATTGTCTGGTGCGGCATGTGGCGCACAGGTTGTATTGTCTGGTGCGGCATGTGGCGCACAGGAGGTATTGTCTGGTGCGGCGTGTTGCTCACAGTAGTATTGTCTGGTGCAGCGTGTGGCGCACAGGTAGTATTCTCTGGCACAACGTGTGGTGCACAGGTAGTATTGTCTGGTGCAGCATGTGGCGCACAGGTAGTTTTGTCTGGTGCAGCATGTGGCGCACAGGTAGTTTTGTCTGGTGCAGCATGCGGCGCACAGGTAGTATTGTCTGGTGTAGCATGTGGCACACAGGTTGTATTGTCTGGTGCAGAATGTGGTGCATAGGTAGTATTGTCTGGTACAGCGTGTTTCTCACAGGTAGTATTGTCTGGTGCAGTGTGTGGCGCACAGGTATTCTTGTCTGGTGCAGTGTGTGGCGCACAGGTATTATTGTCTGGTGCAGCATGTGGCGCACGGGTAGTATTGTCTGGTATAGCGTGTTGCTCACAGGTAGTATTGTCTGGTGCAGTGTGTGGCTCACAGGTAGTATTGTCTGGTGCATCGTGTGGCGCACAGATAGTATTGTCTGGTATAGCGTGTTGCTCACAGGTAGTATTGTCTGGTGCAGTGTGTGGCTCACAGGTAATATTGTCTGGTGCAGCGTGTGGCGCACAGGTAGTATTGTCTGGTGCAGCGTGTGGCGCACAGGTAGTATTGTCTGGTGCAGCGTGTGGCGCACAGGTAGTATTGTCTGGTACAGCGTGTGGCGCACAGGTAGTATTGTCTGGTGCAGCGTGTGGTGCACAGGTAGTATTGTCTGGTGCAGCATGTGGCGCACAGGTAGTATTGTCTGGTGCAACGTGTGGCGCACAGGTAGTATTGTCTGGTGCAGCGTGTTGCTCACAGTAGTATTGTCTGGTGCAACGTGTGGCGCACAGGTAGTATTGTCTGGTGCAGCATGTGGCGCACACGTAGTATTGTCTGGTATAGCATGTGGTACACAGGTGTAGGATGTGGCGCTACAGGTAGTATTATCAGGTGTAGCATATGGCACACAGGTTGTATTGTCTGGTGCAGCATGTGGTGCATAGGTAGTATTGTCTGCTGCAGCATGTAGCGCACAGGTAGTATTGTCTGGTGTAGCATGTGGAGAACAGGTAGTATTTTCTGGTGTAGTATGTGGCGCACAGGTAGTATTATCAGGTGTTGTGTTATCAGGTGTAGAATGTCGCACAGGTAGTATTATAATATGTAGCATGTCACGCACAGGTAGTATTGTCTGGTGTAGCATGTGGCGCACAGATAATATTGTGTGGTGTAGCATGTTGCGCACAGATAGTATTGTCTGGTGTAGCATGTGGCGCACCGGTAGTCTTGTCTGGTGGCGCACAGGTGGTATTGTCTGGTGTAGCATGTGTTACACAGGTAGTATTATCAGGTGTAGCATGTGGCGCACAAGTAGTATTATGAGATGTAACATGTGGTACAAAGGAAATATCAGGTGTAGCATGTGGCGCACAGGTAGTATTGTCTGGTGCAGCCTGTGGCACACGGGTAGTATTGTCTGGTGCAGCGTGTGGCACATGGGCAGTATTGTCTGGTGCAGCGTGTGGCGCACAGGTAGTAGTGTCTGGTATAGCGTGTGGCGCACAGGTAGTGTTGTCTGGTGCAGCATGTGGCGCCAGGTAGTATTGTCTGGTGCAGCATGTGGCGCCCAGGTAGTATTGTCTGGTGCAGCGTGTGCCGCACAGGTAGTATTGTCTGGTACAGCATGTTGCTCACAGGTAGTATTGTCTGGTGCAGCGTGTTGCTCACAGGTAGTATTGTCTGGTGCAGCATGTGGTGCACAGGTAGTATTGTCTGGTGTAGCATGTGGCGCACAGATTATATTGTCTGGTGCAGCATGTGGTGCACAGGTAGTATTTTCTGGTGCAGCATGTGGTGCACAGGTAGTATTGTCTGTTGCAGCATGTGGTGCACAGGTTGTATTATCTGGTATAGCATGTGGCACACAGGTAGTATTGTCTGGTGGAGCATAGGTAGTATTTTCTGGTGTAGTATGTGGCGCACAAGTAGTATTATCAGGTATTGTGTTATCAGGTGTAGAATGTGTCGCACAGGTAGTATTATAATGTGTCACGCACAGGTAGTATTGTCTGGTGTAGCATGTGGAGCACAGGTAATATTGTGTGGTGTAGCATGTGGCGCACAGATAGTATTGTCTGGTGTAGCATGTGGCGCACCGGTAGTCTTGTCTGGTGGCGCACAGGAAGTATTGGGTGGTGTAGCATGTGGCGAGCAAGTAGTATTATGAGATGTAGCATGTGGCACAAAGGAAATATCAGGTGTAGCATGTGGCGCACAGGTAGTATTCTCTGGTGCAACGTGTGGCGCACATGTAGTATTGTCTGGTGCAGCATGTGGCGCACAGGTAGTATTGTCTGGTGCAGCATGTGGCACACAGGAAGTATTGTCTGGTGCAGCGTGTTGCTCCCAGTAGTATTGTCTGGTGCAGCGTGTGGCGCACAGGTAGTATTCTCTGGTGCAATGTGTGGCGCACAGGTAGTATTGTCTGGTGCAGCCTGTGGCACACGGGTAGTATTGTCTGGTGCAGCGTGTGGCACACGGGTAGTATTGTCTGGTGCAGCGTGTGGCACACGGGTAGTATTGTCTGGTGCAGCGTGTGGCACACGGGTAGTATTGTCTGGTGCAGCGTGTGGCACACGGGTAGTATTGTCTGGTGCAGCGTGTGGCACACGGGTAGTTTTGTCTGGTGCAGCGTGTGGCGCACGGGTAGTATTGTCTGGTGCAGCGTGTGGCGCACACGTAGTATTGTCTGGTGCAGCATGTGGCGCACATGTAGTATTGTCTGGTGCAGCATGTGGTGCACAGGTAGTATTGTCTGGTGCGGCATGTGGCACATGGGTAGTATTGTCTGGTGCAGCATGTGGCGCACTGGTAGTATTGTCTGGTGCGGCATGTGGCGCACAGGTGGTATTGTCTGGTGCAGCATGTGGTACACAGGAGGTATTGTCTGGTGCAGCGTGTTGCTCACAGTAGTATTGTCTGGTGCAGCGTGTGGCGCACAGGTAGTATTCTCTGGTACAACGTGTGGTGCACAGGTAGTTTTATCTGGTGCAGCGTGTGGCTCACAGGTAGTATTGTCTGGTGCAGCGTGTTGCTCACAGGTAGTATTGTCTGGTGCAGCATGTGGCACACGGGTAGTATTGTCTGGTGCAGCGTGTGGCGCACGGGTAGTATTGTCTGGTGCAGCGTGTGGCGCACAGATAGTATTGTCTGGTATAGCGTGTTGCTCACAGGTAGTATTGTCTGGTGCAGTGTGTGGCTCACAGGTAATATTGTCTGGTGCAGCGTGTGGCGCACAGGTAGTATTGTCTGGTGCAGCGTGTGGCGCACAGGTAGTATTGTCTGGTACAGCGTGTGGCGCACAGGTAGTATTGTCTGGTGCAGCATGTGGTGCACAGGTAGTATTGTCTGGTGCAGCGTGTGGCGCACAGGTAGTATTGTCTGGTGCAACGTGTGGCGCACAGGTAGTATTGACTGGTGCAGCGTGTTGCTCACAGTAGTATTGTCTGGTGCAGCGTGTGGCGCACAGGTAGTATTCTCTGGTGCAACGTGTGGCGCACAGGTAGTATTGTCTGGTATAGCATGTGGTACACAGGTGTAGGATGTGGCGCTACAGGTAGTATTATCAGGTGTAGCATATGGCACACAGGTTGTATTGTCTGGTGCAGCATGTGGTGCACAGGTAGTATTGTCTGGTGCAGCATGTGGTGCATAGGTAGTATTGTCTGCTGCAGCATGTAGCACACAGGTAGTATTGTCTGGTGTAGCATGTGGAGAACAGGTAGTATTTTCTGGTGTAGTATGTGGCGCACAGGTAGTATTATCAGGTGTTGTGTTATCAGGTGTAGAATGTCGCACAGGTAGTATTATAATATGTAGCATGTCACGCACAGGTAGTATTGTCTGGTGTAGCATGTGGCGCACAGATAATATTGTGTGGTGTAGCATGTTGCGCACAGATAGTATTGTCTGGTGTAGCATGTGGCGCACCGGTAGTTTTTTCTGGTGGTGCACAGGTGGTATTGTCTGGTGTAGCATGTGTTACACAGGTAGTATTATCAGGTGTAGCATGTGGCGCACAAGTAGTATTATGAGATGTAACATGTGGTACAAAGGAAATATCAGGTGTAGCATGTGGCACACAGGTAGTATTGTCTGGTGCAGCATGTGGCGCACAGGTAGTATTGTCTGGTGCAGCCTGTGGCACACGGGTAGTATTGTCTGGTGCAGCGTGTGGCACATGGGCAGTATTGTCTGGTGCAGCGTGTGGCGCACAGGTAGTATTGTCTGGTATAGCGTGTGGCGCACAGGTAGTATTGTCTGGTGCAGCATGTGGTGCCCAGGTAGTATTGTCTGGTGCAGCATGTGGCGCCCAGGTAGTATTGTCTGGTGCAGCGTGTGCCGCACAGGTAGTATTGTCTGGTACAGCATGTTGCTCACATGTAGTATTGTCTGGTGTAGCTTGTTGCTCACAGGTAGTATTGTCTGGTGCAGTGTGTGGCGCACAGGTAGTATTGTCTGGTGGAGCGTGTGGCGCACGGGTAGTATTGTCTGGTATAGCGTATTGCTCACAGGTAGTATTGTCTGGTGCAGCATGTGGTGCACAGGTAGTATTGTCTGGTGTAGCATGTGGCGCACGGGTAGTATTATCAGGTGTAGCATATGGCACACAGATTATATTGTCTGGTGCAGCATGTGGTGCACAGGTAGTATTTTCTGGTGCAGCATGTGGTGCACAGGTAGTATTGTCTGTTGCAGCATGTGGTGCACAGGTTGTATTGTCTGGTGCAGCATGTGGCGCACAGGTAGTATTGTCTGGTGCAGCATGTATCGCACTGGTAGTATTGTCTGGTGCAGCATGTGGTGCACAGGTAGTATTGTCTGGTGTAGCATGTGGTACACAGGTGTAGCATGTGGCGCACAGGTAGTATTATCAGGTGTAGCATATGGCACACGGGTTGTATTGTCTGGTGCAGCATGTTGTGCACAGGTAGTATTTTCTGGTGCAGCATGTGACGCACAGGTAGCATTGTCTGGTGCAGAAAGTGGTACACAGGTAGTATTGTCTGGTGCAGAATGTGGTACACAGGTAGTATGGTGCAGCATGTGGTACACAGGTTGTATTGTCTGGTGCAGCATGTGGTGCACAAGTAGTATTGTCTGGTGCAGCATGTGCTGCACAGGTAGTATTGTCTGGTGCAGCATGTGGCGCACAGGTAGTATTGTCTGGTGCAGCATGTAGCGCACAGGTAGTATTGTCTGCAGCATGTGACGCACCGGTAGTATTGTCTGGTGCAGCATGTGGCGCACAGGTAGTTTTGTCTGGTGCAGCATGTGGTACAGAGGTGTAGCATGTGGCGCACAAGTTGTCTGGTGCAGCATGTGGTGCACAGGTAGTATTGTCTTGTGCAGCATGTGATGCACAGGTAGTATTGTCTGGTGCAGCCTGTGGCGCACATGTAGCATTGTCTGGTGCAGCATGTGGCGTACAGGTAGTATTGTCAGGTGCAGCATGTGGCGCATAGGTAGTATTGTCTGGTGCAGCATGTGGCACACAGGTTGTATTGTCTGGTGCAGCATGTGGCGCACAGGTAGTATTGTCTGATGCAGCATGTGGCGCACAGGTAGTATTGTCTGGTGCAGCATGAGACGCACTGGTAGCATTGTCTGGTGCAGCATGTGGCGCACAGGTAGTATTGTCTGGTGCAACATGTGGCGCACAGGTAGCATTGTCTGGTGCAGAATGTGGTACACAGGTAGTATTGTCTGGTGCAGAATGTGGCGCACAGGTAGTATTGTCTGGTGCAGCATGTTGCACAGTACATCAGACAATACTACAGTGGAGATCCATGCTTTAAGTTTACAGCCTTTCTCTGACGTCCTAGTGGATGCTGGGAACTCCGTAAGGACCATGAGGAATAGCGGCTCCGCAGGAGACTGGGCACAAAAAGAAAAGCTTTAGGACTACCTGATGTGCACTGGCTCCTCCCCCTATGACCCTCCTCCAAGCCTCAGTTAGATTTTTGTGCCCGACCGAGCTGGGTGCAATCTAGGAGGCTCTCCTGAGCTTCTTAGGAAAAGTTAGTTTTAGGTTTTTTATTTTCAGTAAGACCTGCTGGCAACAGGCTCACTGCATCGAGGGACTAAGGGGAGAAGAAGCGAACCTGCCTGCTTGCAGCCAGCTTGGGCTTCTTAGGCTACTGGACACCATTAGCTCCAGAGGGACCGAACACAGGCCCAGCCTCGGATTCCGGTCCCAGAGCCGCGCCGCCGGCCCCCTTACAGAGCCAGAAGCAAGAAGAGGTCCGGAAAATCGGCGGCAGAAGACATCAGTCTTCACCAAGGTAGCACACAGCACTGCAGCTGTGCGCCATTGCTCCTCATGCACCACACGCTCCGGTCACTGATGGGTGCAGGGCGCTGGGGGGGGGCGCCCTGAGCAGCAATATAAACACCTTGGCTGGCTAAATTACATCACATATAACCCCCAGGGCTATATGGATGTATATTAACCCCTGCCAGATTCCGAAAAAAGCGGGAGAAAAGTCCGCCGAGAAGGGGGCGGAGCCTATCTCCTCAGCACACTGGCGCCATTTTCCCTCACAGCTCCGCTGGAAGGACGTCTCCCTGACTCTCCCCTGCAGTCCTGCACTACAGAAAAGGGTAAAACAAGAGGGGGGGGGGCACTAATTAGGCGCAGTATAATATACACAGCAGCTATAAAGGTAAAAACACTCTGTTTGGTGTTATCCCAACATATATATAGCGCTCTGGTGTGTGCTGGCATACTCTCCCTCTGTCTCCCCAAAGGGCTAGTGGGGTCCTGTCCTCTATCAGAGCATTCCCTGTGTGTGTGCTGTGTGTCGGTACGACTGTGTCGACATGTATGAAGAGGAAAATTATGTGGAGGCGGAGCAATTGCCTGTACTGGTGATGTCACCCCCTAGGGAGTCGACACCTGAGTGGATGAGCTTATGGAAGGATTTACGTGAAAGTGTCAGCTCTTTACAAAAGACGGTTGATGACATGAGACAGCCGGCTACTCAGCTGGTGCCTGTCCAGGCGTCTCAAAGACCATCAGGGGCTCTAAAACGCCCGCTACCTCAGATGGTAGATACAGATGCCGACACGGATACTGACTCCAGTGTCGACGATAAAGAGACGAATGTGACTTCCAGTAGGGCCACACGTTACATGATTGAGGCAATGAAAAATGTTTTACACATTTCTGATACTACAAGTACCACTAAAAAGGGTATTATGTTTGGTGAGAAAAAACTACCTGTAGTTTTTCCTGCATCTGAGGAATTAAATGAAGTGTGTGATGAAGCGTGGGTTTCTCCCGATAAAAGACTGATAATTCCTAAAAAGTTATTGGCATCATACCCCTTCCCGCCAGAGGATAGGGCACGTTGGGAAACACCTCCTAGGGTGGATAAAGCGCTCACACGCTTGTCAAAACAGGTGGCACTACCGTCTCCGGATGCGGCCGCCCTTAAGGAACCTGCTGACAGAAAGCAGGAGAATATCCTAAAATGTATATACACTCACACGGGTGTTATACTGCGACCAGCAATCGCCTCAGCCTGGATGTGCAGTGCTGGGGTGGCTTGGTCGGATTCCCTGACTGAAAATATTGATACCCTGGATAGGGACACTATATTACTGACTATAGAGCATTTAAAAGATGCGTTTTTATATATGCGTGATGCACAGAGGGACATTTGCCGACTGGCATCAAGAGTAAGTGCGCTGTCCATATCTGCCAGAAGAGGGTTATGGACGCGGCAGTGGTCAGGTGATGCTGATTCCAAAAGGCATATGGAAGTATTGCCTTATAAAGGGGAGGAGTTATTTGGGGTAGGTCTATCGGACCTGGTATCCACGGCAACTGCTGGGAAATCCACATTTTTACCCCAGGTAGCCTCTCAACATAAAAAGACGCCGTATTATCAGGCGCAGTCCTTTCGGCCCCATAAGGGCAAGCGGGCGAAAGGCTCCTCATTTCTGCCCCGTGGCAGAGGGAGAGGAAAAAGGCTGCAGCAAACAGCCAGTTCCCAGGAACAGAAGCCCTCTCCCGCTTCTGCCAAGTCCTCAGCATGACGCTGGGGCTCTACAAGCGGACTCAGGCACGGTGGGGGCCCGTCTCAAGAATTTCAGCGCGCAGTGGGCTCACTCACAAGTGGATCCCTGGATCCTTCAAGTGGTATCTCAGGGGTACAAATTGGAATTCGAGGCGTCTCCACCTCGCCGTTTTCTAAAGTCTGCCTTACCGACGTCTCCCTCCGACAGGGAGGCGGTATTGGAAGCCATTCACAAGCTGTATTCACAGCAGGTGATAATCAAGGTACCCCTCCTGCAACAGGGAAAGGGGTATTATTCCACGCTATTTGTGGTACCGAAGCCGGATGGCTCGGTGAGACCTATTCTAAATCTAAAATCTTTGAACACTTACATACAGAGGTTCAAATTCAAGATGGAGTCACTCAGAGCGGTGATCGCGAACCTGGAAGAAGGGGATTATATGGTGTCTCTGGACATCAAGGATGCTTACCTCCATGTCCCAATTTACCCTTCTCACCAAGGGTACCTCAGGTTTGTGGTACAGAACTGCCACTATCAGTTTCAGACGCTGCCGTTTGGATTGTCCAAGGCGCCCCGGGTCTTTACCAAAGTAATGGCCGAAATGATGATACTCCTTCGAAGGAAGGGAGTTTTAATTATCCCTTACTTGGACGATCTCCTGATAAGGGCAAGATCCAAGGAACAGTTGGTAGTCGGAGTAGCACTATCTCAAGTAGTGCTGAGGCAGCACGGTTGGATTCTCAATATCCCAAAATCGCAGCTGATTCCGACGACACGTCTTCTATTCCTAGGGATGATCCTGGACACAGTCCAGAAAAAGGTGTTTCTCCCGGAAGAGAAAGCCAGAGAGTTATCCGAGCTAGTCAGAAACCTCCTAAAACCAGGCCAAGTATCAGTGCACCAATGCACAAGGGTCCTGGGAAAAATGGTAGCTTCCTACGAAGCAATCCCATTCGGCAGATTCCACGCAAGAACATTCCAGTGGGACCTGCTGGACAAATGGTCCGGATCGCATCTTCAGATGCATCAGCGAATAACCCTGTCCCCAAGGACAAGGGTGTCTCTCCTGTGGTGGTTGCAGAGTGCTCATCTTCTAGAGGGCCGCAGATTCGGCATTCAGGACTGGGTTCTGGTGACCACGGATGCCAGCCTGCGAGGCTGGGGAGCAGTCACACAGGGAAGAAACTTCCAGGGCTTGTGGTCAAGCCTGGAGACATCACTTCACATAAATATCCTGGAGTTAAGAGCCATTTACAATGCTCTAAGCCAAGGAAGACCTCTGCTTCAAGGTCAGCCGGTGCTGATCCAGTCGGACAACATCACGGCAGTCGCCCACGTAAACAGACAGGGCAGCACAAGAAGCAGGAGGGCAATGGCAGAAGCTGCAAGGATTCTTCGCTGGGCGGAAAATCATGTGATAGCACTGTCGGCAGTGTTCATTCCGGGAGTGGACAACTGGGAAGCAGACTTCCTCAGCAGGCACGACCTCCACCCGGGAGAGTGGGGACTTCACCCAGAAGTCTTCCACATGATGATAAACCGTTGGGAAAAACCAAAGGTGGACATGATGGCGTCCCGCCTCAACAAAAAAAAAAATCTGGACAGGTATTGCGCCAGGTCAAGGGACCCTCAAGCAATAGCTGTGGACGCTCTGGTAACACCGTGGGTGTACCAGTCGGTGTATGTGTTCCCTCCTCTGCCTCTCATACCCAAGGTGCTGAGAATTATACGGCGGGGAGGAGTAAGAACTATTCTCGTGGCTCCGGATTGGCCAAGAAGGACTTGGTACCCGGAACTTCAAGAGATGCTCACAGAGGACCCGTGGCCTCTACCTCTGAGAAGGGACCTGCTCCAGCAGGGACCCTGTCTGTTCCAAGACTTACCGCGGCTGCGTTTGACGGCATGGCGGTTGAACGCCGGATCCTAAAGGAAAAAGGCATTCCAGACGAAGTCATCCCTACTTTGATAAAAGCCAGAAAGGATGTAACCGCAAAGCATTATCACCGCATCTGGCGGAAATATGTTGCGTGGTGCGAGGCCAAAAAGGCCCCGACGGAGGAATTTCAACTGGGTCGATTCCTGCATTTCCTGCAAGCAGGAGTGTCTATGGGCCTAAAATTAGGATCCATTAAGGTCCAGATTTCGGCCCTGTCGATTTTCTTTCAGAGAGAACTGGCTTCAGTACCTGAAGTCCAGACGTTTGTTAAGGGAGTGCTACATATACAGCCTCCTTTTGTGCCTCCAGTGGCACCCTGGGATCTGAATGTTGTTTTGGATTTCCTAAAATCACATTGGTTTGAACCACTCAACACTGTGGAATTAAAATATCTCACATGGAAAGTGGTCATGTTGTTGGCCCTGGCTTCAGCCAGGCGTGTGTCCGAATTGGCGGCTTTATCCTGTAAAAGCCCTTACCTGATTTTTCATACGGACAGGGCAGAATTGAGGACTCGTCCTCAATTTCTCCCAAAGGTGGTTTCAGCGTTTCATCTGAACCAGCCTATTGTGGTACCTGCGGCTACTAAGGACTTGGAGGACTCCAAGTTGCTGGACGTTGTCAGGGCCCTGAAAATATATGTTTCCAGGACGGCTGGAGTCAGAAAATCTGACTCGCTATTTATCCTGTACGCACCCAACAAGCTGGGTGCTCCTGCTTCTAAGCAGACTGTTGCTCGCTGGATTGTAGTACAATTCAGCTTGCGCATTCTGTGGCAGGCCTGCCACAGCCAAAATCTGTAAAAGCCCACTTCACAAGGAAGGTGGGCTCATCTTGGGCGGCTGCCCGAGGGGTCTCGGCTTTACAACTCTGCCGAGCTGCTACTTGGTCAGGGTCAAATACTTTTGTAAAATTTTACAAATTTGACACTCTGGCTGAGGAGGACCTGGAGTTTTCTCACTCGGTGCTGCAGAGTCATCCGCACTCTCCCGCCCGTTTGGGAGCTTTGGTATAATCCCCATGGTCCTTATGGAGTTCCCAGCATCCACTAGGACGTCAGAGAAAATAAGAATTTACTTACCGATAATTCTATTTCTCGTAGTCCGTAGTGGATGCTGGGCGCCCATCCCAAGTGCGGATTATCTGCAATACTTGTACATAGTTATTGTTAACAAATCGGGTTATTGTTGTTGTGAGCCATCTATCCAGAGGCTCCTCTGTTATCATGCTGTTAACTGGGTTCATATCACAGGTTGTACGGTGTGATTGGTGTGGCTGGTATGAGTCTTACCCGGGATTCAAAATCCTTCCTTATTGTGTACGCTCGTCCGGGCACAGTATCCTAACTGAGGTCTGGAGGAGGGTCATAGGGGGAGGAGCCAGTGCACACCAGGTAGTCCTAAAGCTTTTCTTTTTGTGCCCAGTCTCCTGCGGAGCCGCTATTCCCCATGGTCCTTACGGAGTTCCCAGCATCCACTACGGACTACGAGAAATAGAATTACCGGTGAGTAAATTCTTATTTTTCCCCTGAAATTGTTTTTGAACACTATTTATCTGCCTTTTGGGGGGGGGGGGGGGGAGGGTGTTGTTTTTGTGTATCTCACCTTAATAGTTATAAGTGTAATTCTGTTGTAGTCAGTTACTCTTAATGCTATTTTAATTTTGCTTCCCTTCCCTACAAATACTGTTGATAAAGATTGCATTGAAAGTAACATTTCTAAAACTATCCTCTCCTATTTGATCAGAAAATGGCAAGCTCTATGTATTTGGCAGCAACGCTTGGGGACAGCTGGGTATTGGATCTGGCAATGTCATCAACAAACCAACATGTGTCAAAGGTATGTATTAAGTCTTTTCCTTAGGTTGTAGTTTAGAAAATAGTAAAATTGCTATTACATCTGACACCTTTTCACATGACAGGGACATTTATTGAGTCATTACAAAAGTACAGAACAGCAAGGGTTCTAGTAAGATTATATTTGGAGTTAGCGGAGGAACAGAAGTTTTCCACAGCCAGTGTGTGGTATGTGGAGTGAGGGCATAGTACGTACACAGTGCCACTTGTTATACAGAGCAGCTCACAAATGAGATTTCATTTTGTGTAATGAGGGAAATGGATAAAGATAATCACTTTAAAAGCTGTTTCTTGCTGTGCTAAGGGGTATATAGTCATCAGTACATAACCAAGGCGTTCTGCTCTTTCTTTAGTGTTCTTCTCGGAAATGAGGTCCGATTACTCCCAACCTAGTCCTGTAGTTCATAACTAGCTAAATTAATGTGGGTTTTTTTTCTGTGAATCATAGTATGTATCTTCAGATTTCTCGCCTAAACTTAAATAATACAACTGTTCATCCATTCATGTTTATAGCTCATTTATTTGTAGGAGTTTTATTAGGTTATATCCCTGTATTCTGGGAGATTTCCTGTAGCAGGGTATGGGTATAAATAGATGTGATTCTCAGTAACTGCACAGGTAAATACTAGTCCACTATGAGGTTTCCTAACAGTGGGGGTGATTCAGACTGGATAAATGCAGCGATCGCAGTCTGAATTACTGTGTGGAGTGTCTGGACCGCTGAGGGGGGGGGGAACCCTGGAACCCAGCGAGATGCTATCAGCATCTCACTGGCTGCGATCGCCTCTGCCTGATGCGGTCGTGGGGCGGGAGGGGTCGTGCCATCGGTGTTAGAACGCCCTTGGCGGGGTGCGGTCCGGACTACGGAGGCGTGTCTGGACCGCTGAGGGGATGGGGCGGGCCGCGGCGTCTGCGTGACGTCACACACAGCTGCTGCGACCCGGGACGCGGCCAGTAGCTTCCTGTCAGCACACAGGAGCTGCGCTGGCAGGCAGCTACTCATCAGGTACAAAAGCATCGCCGCACGATACTTTTGTACCTGTGCGGGGGGCTGACATGTGGGCTACAGCGCGGACTAGCTCTGTGATGCGCGTCACCCTGCATGTCAGAGTAACTGATCGTAGATGTGCTAAATTTAGCACATCCACGATCAACTCTGAATTGCCCCCAATGAGTCAGCATTAAGCTGGTAGATGGATGTTCTGTGGCACCACTCTGGAGCATTCGCTCTGCAGGCTGCCATGTAGAAGGCATTATCCGGATGTCTGTTTTGCAGAATAGGAGAAGTGTATCCACATATAGTTGTGGAATTATTTTATATGACAATAACCTTTTTTTGGTGGAAAAAATAAATATGTTACCTTGCCCTCATTGTTCCCCTTACCTTAATTGTGGGGTCCCTCTTCTGGGATTCACATCCTCTCAGCTGTTTTGGTCCCTGAATAGTCCTGGTCCTCCATAAAGGAATTGGTAGAGGCCATAACGATCATTGGGGCAGATGTATTAAGCCTGGAGAAGTGATAACATCTACCCCCATTATTTTGTCTTTACCTCCTGCCCTTATGATTACTCAAATATGGGCTGCCAGTGCAATGATCCTAGCATAAGAAAAGTTGGTGCCAGGACTTTAGACATGCACAACTTGCAACAATGTACTTACTTGTCTTTGGGGGTGATTCAAACCTGATCGCTGGGCTGCTACTCTTGCTGTCCTGCGATTAGATAGTTGCCACCTACAGGGGAGTGTAAATTCGCTGTGCAATCCTATGTGTACGCTAACATCCTAAAATCCACTTTGTGCAGTGTCTGTGCATCCCAGGACTTACTCCTCCAGTGCGATCACAACAGGCTGATCGGGGCCAGAGCTGACGTCAGACACCCTCCCTGAAAACGCTTGGGCACACCTGCGTTTTTCTGGACACTCCAAATAACCAGTCAGTTACCACCCACAAACAGCTTCCTTCCTTCAATCACCTTGCTAACGCCCGTGTGATCTGATTTTAACGCATCATCCCGTCGCTGACTGGCGATGCCCTTTGTTGCTGTCCGACGTGCATGCGCATTGCAGTGTATACGCATGCACATTAGTACCTGATCGCCCGCTGTGCGAAAACACACAACAGCGATCAAGTCTGAATCACGCCCTTGGTTTTTTATGTATATGATGCCAGTAATACATTTTCTCTAACGTCCTAGTGGATGCTGGGAACTCCGTAAGGACCATGGGGAATAGCGGGCTCCGAAGGAGGCTGGGCACTCTAGAAAGATTTATGACTACCTGGTGTGCACTGGCTCCTCCCACTATGACCCTCCTCCAAGCCTCAGTTAGATCTTGTGCCCGGCCGAGGTTGGATGCACACTAGGGGCTCTCCTGAGCCCTTAGAAAGAAAGTATAGATTTAGGTTTTTTATTTTCAGTGAGACCTGCTGGCAACAGGCTCACTGCAGCGAGGGACTAAGGGGAGAAGAAGCGAACTTGCCTGCTTGCAGCCGGATTGGGCTTCTTAGGCTACTGGACACCATTAGCTCCAGAGGGATCGACCGCAGGCCCAGTCCTTGGTGTTCGGTCCCGGAGCCGCGCCGCCGTCCCCCTTACAGAGCCAGAAGCAAGAAGAGGTCCGGAAAAACGGTGGCAGAAGACATCAGTCTTCACCAAGGTAGCGCACAGCACTGCAGCATTGCTCCTCATGCACACTTCACACTCCGGTCACTGAGGGTGCAGGGCGCTGGGGGGGGGGCGCCCTGAGCAGCAATATAAACACCTTGGCTGGCAAAAATACATCACATATAACCCCCAGGGCTATATGGATGTATATTAACCCCTGCCAGATTCCATAAAAATGCGGGAGAAAAGTCAGCGAAAAAGGGACGGAGCCTATCTTTTCAGCACACTGGCGCCATTTTTCCCTCACAGCTCCGTTGGAGGGAAGCTCCCTGGCTCTCCCCTGCAGTCTACACTACAGAACAGGGTTAAAACAGAGAGGGGGGGCACTAAATTTAGGCGCAGTATAAATTATATAAAAGCAGCTATAGGGGACATAACTCAGTTAGTCCCTGCATTATATAGCGCTCTGGTGTGTGCTGGCATACTCTCACTCTGTCCCCCCAAAGGGCTTTTGTGGGTCCTGTCCTCATTGGAGCATTCCTTGTGTGTGTGCGGTGTGTCGGTACGGCTGTGTCGACATGTTTGATGAGGAGACTTATGTGGAGGCGGAGCAGATGCCGATAAATGAGATGTCGCCCCTGGGGGCCGACACCAGAGTGGATGGATAGGTGGAAGGTATTAACCGACAGTGTCAACTCCTTACATAAAGGGCTGGATGACGTAACAGCTATGGGACAGCCGGCTTCTCAGCCCGCGCCTGCCCAGGCGTCTCAAAGGCCATCAGGGGCTCAAAAACG
Organism: Pseudophryne corroboree; assembly: GCF_028390025.1. NCBI lineage: Eukaryota > Metazoa > Chordata > Amphibia > Anura > Myobatrachidae > Pseudophryne > Pseudophryne corroboree. Next base: position 790,864,971 of record NC_086445.1, on the reverse strand, counting down.
CCCGCTCCCTCAGATGGCAGACACAGATGTCGACACGGAGTCTGACTCCAGTGTCGACGAGGTTGAGACATATACACAATCCACTAGGAACATCCGTTACATGATCCCGGCAATATAAAATGTGTTACACATTTCTGACATTAACCCAAGTACCACTAAAAACAAAGGGTTTTATGTGTGGGGAGAAAAAGCAGGCAGTGTTTTGTTCCCCCATCAAATGAGTGAATGAAGTGTGAAAAAGCGTGGGTTTCCCCGATAAGAAACTGGTAATTTCTAACAAGTTACTGATGGCGTACCCTTTCCCGCCAGAGGATAAGTTGCGCTGGGAGATATCCCCTAGGGTGGATAAGGCGCTCACACGTTTGTCAAGGTGGCACTGCCGTCTTAGGATACGGCCACTTTGAAGGTACCTGCTGATAAATAGCAGGAGGCTATCCTGAAGTCTGTAATTACACACTCGGGTACTAGACTGAGACCTGCAGACTCCTGCAGCGTGGTCTGTACCCCTTTCAAACAGGGATACTATTTTGCGAACATAAGACGTCGTCTTATATATGAGGGATGCACAGAGGAATATTTTGCCGGCTGGCATCCTAAATTATTGCAATGTCCATTCTGTCAGGAGGGTATTGGAGACCCGACACTGGACAGGTGATGCTGACTTTAAAAGGCACATAGAGCCTTATAAGGGTGAGGAATTGGTTGGGGATGGTCTCTGGGACCTCGTATCCACAGCAACAGCTGGGATGAAAATATTTTACCTCAGGTTTCCTCACAGCCTAAGAAACGCACTGTATTATCAGGTACAGTCCTTTCGGCTTCAAAAAAGCAGGCGGGTCAAACGAGGGCAGAGGGAAAAAGCTGCACCAGCAGCCAGTTCCCAGAATCAAAATTCTTCCCCTGCTTCCTCTGAGTCCACCGCTTGACGCGGGGGCTCCACAGGCGTAGCCAGGTACGGTGGGGGGCCGCCTCAAAAATTTCAGCGATCAGTGGGCTCGCTCACAGGTGGATCCCTGGATCCTTCAAGTAGTATCTCAGGGGTACAAGCTGGAAGTCGAGGCGTCTCCCCCCCGCCGTTTACTCAAATCTGCCTTGCCGACAACTCCCTCAGGCAGGGAGGCTGTGCTAGAGGCAATTCACAAGCTGTATTCCCAGCAGGTGATAGTCAAGGTGCCCCTACTTCAACAAGGACGGGGTTACTATTCCACACTGTTTGTGGTACCGAAACCAGCCGGTTCGGTGAGACCCATTTTAAAATGGAAATCCTTGAACACTTACATAACAAAGTTCAAGATGAAATCGCTCAGGGCGGTTATTGCAAGCCTGGACGAGGGGGATTACATGGTATCCCTGGACATCAAGGATGCTTACCTGCATGTCCCTATTTACCTTCCTCACCAGGAGTACCTCTGATTGTGGTACAGGATTGCCATTACCAATTCCAGACAACCGTTTGGACTGTCCACGGCACCGAGGGTGTTTACCAAGGTAATGGCAGAAATGATGATACTCCTTCAAAAAAAAAAAGGGAGTTTTTATTTATCCCATACTTGGACGATCTCCTTTTAAAGGCAAGGTCCAGGGAGCAGTTACTGGTCGGAGTAACACTATCTCAGGAGGTGCTACAACAGCATGGCTGGATTCTGAACATTCCAAAGTCACAGCTGGTTCCTTCCACTCGCTTACTGTTCCTGGGGATGATTTTGGACACAGAACAGAAAAAAGTGTTTCTCCCGCAGGAGAAAGCCAAGGAGCTGTCATCTCTAGTCAGAGACCTCCTAAAACCAAAAATGGTATCGGTGCATCGTTGCACACGAGTCCTGGGAAAAATGTTGGCTTCATACGAAGCAATTCCATTCGGCAGGTTCCATGCGAGGACCTTCCAGTGAGACCTCTTAGATAAGTGGTCGGGATCGCATCTTCAAATGCATCAAATGATAACCCTGTCTCCAAGGACCAGGGTGTCTCTACTGTGGTGGATGCAGGGTGCTCATCTTCTAGTGGGCCGCAGTTTCGGCATACAGGACTGGGTCCTGGTGACCACGGATGCCAGCCTTCAAGGCTGGGGAGCAGTCACACAGGGAAGAAACTTCCAGGGCCTATGGTCAAGTCAGGAGACTTCCCTACATATAAATTCTGGAACTGAGGGCCATTTACGATGCCCTAAGTCAGGCAAGACCCCTACTTCAAAACCAGCCGGTACTGATACAGTCAGACAACATCACGGCAGTCGCCCATGTGACCCGACAGGGCGGCACAAGAAGCAGGATGGCAATGGCAGAAGCCACAAGGATTCTCCGATGGGTGGAAAATCACGTACTAGCACTGTCAGCAGTGTTCATTCCGGGAGTGGACAACTGGGAAGCAGACTTCCTCAGCAGACACGACCTACACCCGGGAGAGTGGGGACTTCATCCAGAAGTCTTCCTGCTGTTGGTAAACCGTTGGGAAAGGCCACAGGTGGACATGATGGCGTCCCGCCTCAACAAAAAGCTAAAGAGATATTGCGCCAGGTCAAAGGACCCTCAGGCGATAGCTGTGGACGCTCTAGTGACACCGTGGGTGTACCAGTCGGTTTATGTGTTCCCTACTCTGCCTCTCATACCAAAGGTACTGAGAATAATAAGATGGCGAGGAGTAAGAACGATACTCGTGGTTCCGGATTGGCCAAGAAGGGCTTGGTACCCGGAACTTCAGGAAATGATATCAGAGGACCCATGGCCTCTGCCGCTCAGACAGGACCTGCTTCAGCAGGGGCCCTGTCTGTTCCAAGACTTACCGCGGCTGCGTTTGACGGCATGGCGATTGAGCGCCGGATCCTGAAGGAAAAGGGTATTCCGGAAGAAGTCATTCCTGCGCTTATTAAAGCCAGGAAAGATGTTACGGCAAAGCATTATCACCGCATGTGGCGGAAATATGTTGCATGGTGCGAGGCCCAAAAGGACCCAACAGAGGAATTTCCACTAGGTCGATTTCTACATTTCCTGCAAGCAGGAGTGAATATGGGCCTGAGTCTAGGCTCCATTAAAGTACAGATCTCGGCTCTGTCGATTTTCTTTCAAAAAGAATTAGCTTCAGTACCTGAAGTTCAGACATTGTGAAAGGAGTGCTGCATATTCAGCCCCCGTTTGTGCCCCTGTGGCACCTGGGGATCTCAACGTGGTGTTGAGTTTTTCTTAAAATCACATTGGTTTGAGCCACTAAAAAACCGTGGATCTAAAATATCTCACGTGGAAAGTGGTCATGTTATTGGCCTTGGCTTCAGCCAGACGAGTGTCAGAATTGGCGGCTTTATCATGTAAAAGCCCTTATCTGATTTTCCATATGGATAGGGCAGAATTGAGGACTCGTCCCCAGTTTCTTCCTAAGGTGGTGTCAGCGTTTCACCTGAACCAGCCTATTGTGGTGCCGGCGGCTACTAGTGAATTGGAGGACTCTAAGTTGCTAGACGTTGTCAGGGCCCTGAAAATATATGTTTCCAGGACGGCTGGAGTCAGAAACTCTGACTCGCTGTTTATCCTGTATGCACCCAACAAGCTGGGTGCTCCTGCTTCTAAGCAGTCTATTGCTCGCTGGATTTGTAGTACAATTCAGCTTGCACATTCTGTGGCAGGCATACCACAGCCAAAATCTGTAAATGCCCATTCCACAAGGAAGGTGGGCTCATCTTGGGCGGCTGCCCGAGGGGTCTCGGCTTTACAACTTTGCCGAGCAGCTACTTGGTCAGGGGCAAACACGTTTGCAAAATTCTACAAATTTGATACCCTGGCTGAGGAGGACCTGGAGTTCTCTCATTCGGTGTTACAGAGTCATCCGCACTCTCCCGCCCGTTTGGGAGCTTTGGTATAATCCCCATGGTCCTTACGGAGTTCCCAGCATCCACTAGGACGTTAGAGAAAATAAGAATTTACTCACCGGTAATTCTATTTCTCGTAGTCCGTAGTGGATGCTGGGCGCCCATCCCAAGTGCGGATTGTCTGCAATACTTGTAAATAGTTATTGTTAACTAAAGGGTTATTGTTGAGCCATCTGTTGAGAGGTTCAGTTGTTTTCATACTGTCAAACTGGATATAGTATCACGAGTTGTACGGTGTGATTGGTGTGGCTGGTAAGAGTCTTACCCGGGATTCTAAATCCTTCCTTATTATGTCTGCTCGTCCGGGCACAGTGTCCTAACTGAGGCTTGGAGGAGGGTCATAGTGGGAGGAGCCAGTGCACACCAGGTAGTCATAAATCTTTCTAGAGTGCCCAGCCTCCTTCGGAGCCCGCTATTCCCCATGGTCCTTACGGAGTTCCCAGCATCCACTACGGACTACGAGAAATAGAATTACCGTTGAGTAAATTCTTATTTTTTCCCTTTTATTTTTATTTTTTTTATAACTCTACGGCATTCGTCAAGGCACAGTCCAGGTTTTAAGGATAGCCATACCTGAACACAAGTAATTCATAATAAGCACCTTAGTTACCTTGATTTAACTATCTTTACTCAAATATGGATATCGCTAAAACCTGGACTGTTAGTGTGTTGTTATTTTTTTATTGAAAATAGATATTGATATGATGTAGACAATAGGGGGTTATTCAATTTTTTTCCTGATGTTTTTCTGATATTTTTTTTGCCAGCCGCAACCCCTTTTCCGCAGGGGATGCTTTCGGGGATTTGGTTTCGTCTGCCTGAGGCAGCTGAAACAAAATACCCGGATAAGCCGCGACACCCACCTGCTTATCCGGATAGCCCCTGGCGAAGCAATTACCTGCGGTAGTTTACATATCAGTGCCCTGATTTGCTTCTTTGAATTATTCCCCCCCACCCCCAAGATAAGGTGCCAGTCCGCCTTCAGAGCATTCCTGCATTGTAACAGTGGCAAAATAACTTTCACTGACAAATGGCCTGTTTGCATTGATCATGTTTTTGCCTGTCATCAAGTTGGTAGAGACACAGTGAGAGAAAACCTATATAGCTCTATTCTTTCTTGGTATCAGTACTAATTATAAATCTTGTGCGATTCTCACTAAAGATTACTGAAATGAGTGTTGTATGCAGCTGTGACTATGGGGGTAATTCAGAGTTGATCGCAGCAGCAAATTTGTTAGCAGCTGGGCAAAACCATGTCACTGCAGGGGGAGCAGATATCCCTCTATATTTCTATTGTTACAAGGAACAAATGTAAAGCACACAAAATTCCTGCTGCATACATCTTATACAAAGCCAGTGGTAGCTGGCAGCCATCTTTATTAAAACTTAATCTACGCATAACTAGTTTTCAACTTTAATTAAAATCCATATAACTTAAATTTCTTTATTTCATTTTTGTTCAATTTTTGGTAAACATAAAATCAAAGTTTTTCAGTTTTTATTATATTTTAGACAGAAAAAGATAGATCAAGGATGGAAGACTGCATTAAGCAGGGAAAGAGAGGTTCTCCTAATCTCCATACACTATGAATGTAATTAACGCTTAATGAAGCCTGCCCTGAGTTCTATAGTGTGAAGTCCCGTATTACATTAATATCCCATTTTTCATGATATTTTCATCAAGCGCGCTTGTGATAGCCATGCAATTCATTTGCAAATGGAAAGTCTTGCACATCAGAGTGTTGCACATTGGGGGTAATTCCAAGTTGATCGCAGCAGGAAATTTTTTAGCAGTTGGGCAAAACCATGTGCACTGCAGGGGGGGCAGATATAACATTTGCAGAGAGAGTTAGATTTGGGTGGGTTATTTTATTTCTGTGCAGGGTAAATACTGGCTGCTCTATTTTTACACTGCAAATTAGATTGCAGATTGAACACACCCCACCCAAATCTAACTCTCTGCACATGTTATATCTGCCTCCCCTGCAGTGCACATGGTTTTGCCCAATTGCTAACAGAATTCTTGCTGCGATCAACTTGGAATTACACCCATTATTTCCGCAGTATGCAACCTACTGTATGTGAAGTCCAGGCTACTCTCATGTCACACATACACACAGACGTCATACTCGCATCACACTAGTACATGTCTTACACATACACATGTCACACTCAAACACACAGATACATGTAATATACACACACATGCCTAATTCATTCATACATACATACATACATACATACATACATACATACATACATACATGCATACATGCATACATACATACATACATACATACATACATACACACTCACTCACTCACCACAACAGGCCGCCCCTTTGTTAGCTGCGCCGGCTGCTTCTACAACTACACTGCAGCATGGACTACAGTAGCTGGCGCATGCTCCCTCCAGGCAGCTCCGTCCCTTCCAGTGGTCCTGCGCCAAACAGAGGCATGTAGGTGCGAGCCGGGAGCAAATTCCCATGTCGCACAGTTCAGACCTAAGCCGGGTTATCTACCCGGAACTTAAGTCATGATAAGACTTAAGTCCCGGGAAAAACCCTGGTCAACTGCAGGGTCGGCAACCCGGGAACGTGTTCCCGGGTTGGGACCTTTCACACATGCCAAATTCCCGGGATGATGCGTGTTCATGTGCAAAATCCAAGAATTTGGAGAAGGTCTGAAAGTGGTATAATAAGGTAGCAGCTCAGTATAGGAGGCTGCTAGTGGACATAAGCAAAGTATTGGAGGCAGTTATATTGTGTCAAATTATTGACTTTGTAACTTTTATAAATTATTACAGGATGATAGCCTGCAAGTGTATTTCAGCAAATAAAAGTGCCTAGATTTTTTGTGGGTACATTAAAATGTCTTTATATATTTTAAAGCTTTTATATTCAAGTTTGTATAATAATGGTAAAAATACTTGTAACTCCCTTCTGCAAGTTCAAGAACCCCTTTCTTATCTAATACAACACCTCAACTTACAGTACATGTCCCACATCATTAGACACAATGGTCAGATTTTTAGAGAAAATTCCATGAAAAAATGTGTCTTTATTGGACATACTTTACTATTTTAAAACATCGAAAGACGTTATTATTCATTGGAATTTTTACATTCAAATATTGCATATTTTCCCCATTGGCTTACAGTACCTACATTATTTGTCTCCTCCAGGAGAAGCCCAGAGAGGGGAAGCTGGCCGACACTTCGGGGGACGGGGCCAGAATAGTGTGTCATTAAGCTCCGCTCCCACCATGTCAAAGTGCTGAGATTTGCGAGTACGTGTGAATGAGCAGAGCTAAAATTATACAAATTTCTCTGACGTCCTAGTGGATGCTGGGGACTCCGTACGGACCATGGGGAATAGCGGCTCCGCAGGAGACTGGGCACAAAAGTAAAGCTTTAGAACTACCTGGTGTGCACTGGCTCCTCCCCCTATGACCCTCCTCCAAGCCTCAGTTAGATTTTTGTGCCCGAACGAGAAGGGTGCACACTAGGTGGCTCTCCTGAGCTGCTTAGTGAAAAGTTTAGTTTTAGGTTTTTTATGTTCAGTGAGACCTGCTGGCAACAGGCTCACTGCATCGAGGGACTAAGGGGAGAAGAAGCGAACTCACCTGCGTGCAGAGTGGATTGGGCTTCTTAGGCTACTGGACATTAGCTCCAGAGGGACCGATCACAGGCCCAGCCATGGATAGGTCCCAGAGCCGCGCCGCCGGCCCCCTTACAGAGCCAGAAGACAGAAGAGGTCCGGAAAATCGGCGGCAGAAGACGTCCTGTCTTCAACAAGGTAGCGCACAGCACTGCAGCTGTGCGCCATTGCTCTCAGCACACTTCACACTCCGGTCACTGAGGGTGCAGGGCGCTGGGGGGGGGCGCCCTGAGACGCAATAAAAACACCTTGGCTGGCAAAAAAATGCATCACATATAGCTCCTGGGCTATATGGATGAATTTAACCCCTGCCAGAATACACAGAAAAATGGGAGATAGGCTCCGCCCCCTTCTCGGCGGCCTTATCTCCTCAGCACACTGGCGCCATTTTCCCTCACAGCTCCGTTGGAGGGAAGCTCCCTGGCTCTCCCCTGCAGTCACTACACTACAGAAAGGGTTAAAATTACGCGCAGTATTAAAAATACAGCAGCTATAAGGGGAAAAACACTTATATAAGGTTATCCCTGTATATATATAGCGCTCTGGTGTGTGCTGGCAAACTCTCCCTCTGTCTCCCCAAAGGGCTAGTGGGGTCCTGTCCTCTATCAGAGCATTCCCTGTGTGTGTGCTGTGTGTCGGTACGTTTGTGTCGACATGTATGAGGAGAAAAATGATGTGGAGACGGAGCAGATTGCCTGTAATAGTGATGTCACCCCCTAGGGGGTCGACACCTGAGTGGATGAACTGTTGGAAGGAATTACGTGACAGTGTCAGCTCTGTATAAAAGACAGTGGTTGACATGAGACAGCCGGCTACTCAGCTTGTGCCTGTCCAGACGTCTCATAGGCCGTCAGGGGCTCTAAAGCGCCCGTTACCTCAGATGGCAGATATAGACGCCGACACGGATACTGACTCCAGTGTCGACGGTGAAGAGACAAATGTGACTTCCAGTAGGGCCACACGTTACATGATTGAGGCAATGAAAAATGTTTTACACATTTCTGATAATACGAGTACCACCAAAAAGGGGTATTATGTTCGGTGAGGAAAAACTACCTGTAGTTTTCCTGAATCTGAGAAATTAAATGAGGTGTGTGATGATGCGTGGGTTTCCCCCGATAACAACTGATAATTTCTAAAATGTTATTGGCATTATATCCTTTCCCGCCAGAGGTTAGGGTGCGTTGGGAAACACCCCCTAGGGTGGATAAAGCGCTCACACGCTTGTAAGAACAAGGGCTCTACCCTCTCCTGAGATGGCCGCCCTTAAGGATCCTGCTGATAGAAAGCAGGAGGGTATCCTAAAATGTATTTACACACATACTGGTGTTATACTGCGACCAGCAATCGCCTCAGCCTGGATGTGCAGTGCTGGGTTGGCGTGGTCGGATTCCCTGACTGAAAATATTGATACCCTAGATAGGGACAGTATATTATTGCCTATAGAGCATTTAAAAGATGCATTTCTATATATGCGTGATGCACAGCGGAATAAGTTGGAGGTCGGTGTAGCACTATCTCAGGTAGTGTTGCTGCAGCACGATTGGATTCTCAATATTCCAAAATCGCAGCTGATTCCGACGACTCGTCGTCTGTTCCTAGGGATGATCCTGGACACAGTCCAGAAAAAGGTGTTTCTCCCGGAGGAGAAAGTCAGGGAGTTATCCGAGCTAGTCGGGAACCTCCTATAACCGAGCCAAGTCTCAGTACATCAATGAAAGGGTTCTGGGAAAAATGGTGGCTTCCTACGAAGCAATCCCATTCGGCAGATTCCACGCAAGAACTTTCCAGTGGGACCTGCTGGACAAATGGTCCGGGTCGCATCTTCAGATGCATCAGCGGATAACCCTGTCACCAAGCACAAGGGTGTCTCTCCTGTGGTGGTTGCAGAGTGCTCATCTTCTAGAGGGCCGCAGATTCGACATTCAGGACTGGGTCCTGGTGACCACGGATGCCAGCCTGCGAGGCTGGGGAGCAGTCACACAGGAAAGGAATTTCCAGAGCTTATGGTCAAGCCTGGAGACATCACTTCACATAAATATCCTGAAGCTAAGGGCCATTTACAATGCTCTAAGCTCAGCAAGACCTCTGCTTCAAGGTCACCCGGAGTTGATCCATTCGGACAACATCACGGCAGTCACCCACGTAAACAGACAGGGTGACACAAGAAGCAGGAGGGCAATGGCAGAAGCTGCAAGGATTCTTCGCTGGGCGGAAAATCATGTGATAGCACTGTCAGCAAGTGGGGACTTCACCCAGAAGTCTTCCACATGTTTATAAAACTCGACAAGTATTGCGCCGGGTCAAGGGACCCTCCGGCAATAGCTGTAGACGCTCTGGTAACACAGTGGGTGTACCAGTCAGTGTATGTGTTCCCTCCTCTGCCTCTCATACCCAAAGTACTGAGAATTATAAGATGGAGAGGAGTAAGCACTATATTCGGGCTCCGGATTGGCCAAGAAGGACTTGGTAACTGGAACTTCAAGAGATGCTCACGGAGGATCCGTGGCCTCTACCTCTAAGAAGGGACCTGCTCCAGCAAGGACCCTGTCTGTTCCAAGACTTACCGCGACTGCGTTTGACGGCATGGCGGTTGAACGCCGGATCCTGAAGGAGAAAGGCATTCCGGATGAAGTCATTCCTATCCTGATCAAAGCCAGGAAAGATATAACCGCAAAACATTATCACCGCATTTGGCGAAAATATGTTGCGTGGTGCGAGGCCAGTAAGGCCCCGACGGAGGAATTTTCAACTAGGTCGATTCCTACATTTCCTGCAAACAGGAGTGTCTATGGGCCTGAAATATGGGGGTCCATTAAGGTTCAAATTTCGGCCCTGTCAATTTTCTTCCAAAAAGAACTAGCTTCAGTCCCTGAAGTTCAGACGTTTGTGAAAGGGGTACTGTATATACAGCCTCCTTTTGTGCCTCCAGTGGCACCTTGGGATCTAAATGTAGTTTTTGGGTTCCAAAAGTCACATTGGTTTGAACCACTTGAATATGTGGAGTTAAAATATCTCACATGGAAAGTGGTCATGCTGTTGGCCCTGGCCTGGGCCAGGTGCGTGTCAGAATTGGCGGCTTTATCCTGTAAAAGCCCTCATCTGATTTTCCATTCGGACAGGGCGGAATTGAGGACTTGTCCTCAGTTTCTCCCTAAGTTGGTTTTCAGCGTTTCACCTGAATCAACCTATTGTGGTGCCTGCGGCTACTGGGGACTTGGAGGACTCCAAGTTGCTAGACGTTGTCAGGGCCCTGGAAATATAGGTTTCCAGGACGCCTGGAGTCAGAAAATCTGACTCGTTGTTTATTCAACAAGCTGGGTGCTCCTGCTTCTAAGCAGACTATTGCTCGTTGGATTTGTAGTACAATTCAGCTTGCACATTCTGTGGCAGGCCTGCCACAGACAAAATCTGTAAAAGCCCATTCCACAAGGAAGGTGGGCTCATCTTGGGCGGCTGCCCGAGGGGTCTCGGCTTTACAACTTTGCCGAGCAGCTACTTGGTCAGGAGCAAATACGTTTGTAAAATTCTACAAATTTGATACCCTGGCTGAGGAGGACCTAGAGTTCTCTCATTTGGTGCTGCAGAGTCATCCGCACTCTCCCGCCCGTTTGGGAGCTTTGGTATAATCCCCATGGTCCTTACGGAGTCCCCAGCATCCACTAGGACGTCAGAGAAAATAAGAATTTACTTACCGATAATTCTATTTCTCGTAGTCCGTAGTGGATGCTGGGCGCCCATCTCAAGTGCGGATTGTCTGCAATACTGGTACATAGTTATTGTTACCAAAAAAAAAAAAAAATCGGGTTATTGCTGTAGTGAGCCATCTTTTCTAGAGGCTCCTCTGTTATCATGCTGTTAACTGGGTTTAGATCACAAGTTATATGGTGTGATTGGTGTGGCTGGTATGAGTCTTACCCGGGATTCAAAATCCTTCCTTATTGTGTACGCTCGTCCGGGCACAGTATCCTAACTGAGGCTTGGAGGAGGGTCATAGGGGGAGGAGCCAGTGCACACCAGGTAGTTCTAAAGCTTTACTTTTGTGCCCAGTCTCCTGCGGAGCCGCTATTCCCCATGGTCCTTACGGAGTCCCCAGCATCCACTACGGACTACGAGAAATAGAATTATCGGTAAGTAAATTCTTATTTACGTCATTATGCCCGGCCACCTCCATACGATACTGCAATTTTGCACACTTCACTACAATCCTGCATGCCTCACTAAAGGGCCCTACACACATGCCGATATCACTGCACGATATGAACGATCTCGTTCATTAATGAACGAGATAACGTTCATATCGTGCAGTGTGGAGGCACCAGCGATGAACGATGCGCTGCCCCGCGCTCGTTCATCGCTGGGGCCATGTCGGCTGTGCATGCAGGCCAATATGGACGAGATCGTCCATATTTGCCTGCAAGTCTACGGAGCCGGGTGACGGGGGGAGTGAAGAAACTTCACTCCCCCCGTCACTGCCCCCCCGCCGCTGGATCGCCCGTATCGGTGGTCGGGCAGCTCGGCGGCACATCGCCGAATGTGTAGGGCCTATAAGAAGCAGGCAGGATGTGGCCTGGTGAAGAGATAGCACCAGGATGCACTATGGGAAGAATCAAGGCAGTGGAGGCAGTGTGATGCTCTGGGCAGTATTCTGCTGGGAAGTTTTGGGTGCTGGCATACATGTGGGTGCTATATTGACATGTACCACCTACCTAAACATTGTTGCACCCCTTCATGGCAATGGTATTCCCTGATGGCAGTGGCCACTTTCAGCAGGATAATATGCCTTGACATACTACAAAAAATATTCAGGAATGGTTTAAGAAACTGAACAGTGAGTTTAAGGCCTCCAAATTCTCCTGAGCTACATCTGATCAAGCAACTTGGGATGTGCTGGAAAAACTAGTCCGATCCATGTGTATACACATGCATATACAAAACTAGATCACTTAATTACTTATTCCATTAACTTCTACATAAAAAAAAACTATTTAATGTAACATATCAAATTTGCTCCTTTCTGACAAAATATATAAACCATTAAAAATGGCCAAATCACTTTTAAACTTTAATAAATTGATACTACTGTAGATTGCATTTTAGTGCAAAATATCTTTATTGTGATATTGGTTACATATAAAAAAGATCGGAAGACAAGAATAAATATGGCATATGCCTTGAGCATTAGATCATACATGAACCTGATAAAGCTAAATATTTATCTTATAACATTCACTATATATTATTAAGAGACTCAGTACGCAATGGGCGTACGGGGTACCGTAAGGGTACGCACTTAGCGTAGCAGACGCTAGGCCGTGGTCGAGACGCACGAGCGACACGTTCGCTCACGGCTTACGCTGGGTATCGAGCACGCTATAGGCGGTCCGAGTACCGTAATGCTACGCTACTAGCGTAGCGGACGCCGTGCCCACAAGAGGAACACGAGCGGCGCAGACGCTCACAGGATGACACACAGTAAACCTTGAATGCAACACAATGAAGGGATTTACTTATACTGTAATGATATAACGCTTCTTAACCTTGTTAATATAAAAGCTGCTTGAGCGATTGAGACGCTCCGAATACTCTCAGCAATGTAATAAACACACAATACCTTGCTAAGGTTCCAAAACCTTTACTAACGAGATTTAGTTATGTAAAAAGGGAAAATACAGTTAACATTTCATACACTACAGACTAACATCAATATCTAAACATAATAACTACACATATACAATATACAACAGCGTAACAATAACAGAGAGAGAGAGAGAGTATGGCAAATACAAACAGAGAACAAGTTGGTTACAGAGAAAAACTTACACACTGGGGAATGATCGCTGCGCAGTCCTGGTACCAGCTCTCAAGTTAGTCAGTGATGAAAACCTTCTGTGGAGAGTAGACTGAGCTGGCCCAATCTGGCTGCCTTATGTACACTGCATACAGTACACTACAAAGGGGCCTACAATCTCATTGTTCATTGGACACAGTAATCTGTCTTTACATTATAACAAAAGGTCATAGGTTGATTCAAACAGGTGGGCTGTGACTATTTCATACTGCTCAGGTGGGAGGGAATCTCAGGATTCCCGCCGCATGGATAATGAACTGCAAATATAGTAAATGTCCATAAACTTCTTATAAACATAACTATTCGCAGGAGCGATTAATTTCTCTCAAACCAATACCGGAATGTTTCTAATAATATACTCTACCGTTGCATACTAAACACCACTGCTGAAAAACCTGAAACCTGTCTGACCCTTCGTATCATGTAAAGAGGGATTTCTCTGTCTATGAACCAGTTATACTAAACAAACTTACTGATATTATTAAGGAGACCATAACCTACAAAATGCACTATTTGGATTAAATATGTTGCGATCGAGTCGCTCGCTAGACGCTTGCAAACTCCGCCGTAAATACACATCTCCATGCGCAGGAGACGTCGGAGCGTCCCTTACGCAACCTGAGGGGATGCGTACGCACGGGGGAGTGGGTGCACGAGCAGCGGGCAAGCGCATGGGGTTAGTACAAGGCATGAGAATAACGATATTTTTCGACTTTGACAAACCATATAAAGAATCATAAAACCCATGAAAGAGTAAAGAAAATGAAGAGAGGGAGAAAGAAACAGAGTAAAGTTATTAACTGTCCCAATGCTATAATTGACATGAATAATGTAATTGTATGGTGGTATGTAGTGATCTTCCTCAAGCTAAATGGCAATATGAAGATAGTTTCTCTATATGATACCCATTTTACACCGCACAAATTACCCGGTATAGACCCGGCATATTGCAGGGTCAGGGAAGCCTGCTGTAGCGTCCAATGCCTGATCCCACCCGGGAAGGACCCGTTTCCAATTCCTGGGTGGGATCTGGCATTTGCGGTGTGAAAGGGATATATATGACTGTGAATAGTGTCTGCATGAATGAAGCTTGCCATTCTGGGAGAATAGAATTCCTGGAGATCTTTATTATGATCTAAAACTTAGAGCAGACATGACCTTCTGTGCTGTTGATGAAAAAAATCAGTTGTGTTTACTTTGTTTTGCAGGATTAAAATCAGAAAAAGTAAAATTTGCTGCTTGTGGAAGAAATCACACTTTGGTTTCTACAGGTAAAATTTGTTTTCATTAATATTTCATTTTCACAGAATTCTGTAAATGTACTACAAATGACCACAGTCCTGCAGCATGATGGGGGTACTACAAATTACCACAGTCCTGCAGCATGATGGGGGTCATTCAGGTGTGTTTGGATTTGCTATTACTGCTCCTTACTGTTTCCAAGGAAGCAGCAGTGATCGCGCTGTGTGTAAATGCAGCAGGAGGCATCTATTACATGCATGCACTTACAGTAGTGATCTGAGATGCACCCTAGAATGCAGCATCGGATTAAAGCACCCACCATCGGGCGGCTTGCTGCACCCTTGGTCTTCCATATGCAACCTCTCGCCGCCCTCGAAACTGCATCAGACTGTCAATCAATGACAGTCTGGTGCTGGCCTGTGTCCTGTGCCTTAGGACCTGTTTACACAGGCGCAGAAGGGGTCCTGTGCATGCGCGAAGTACCAAAAATCGGTACTTTGCAACGATGCGCGCAGGTTCAATCACACCTGAACGACCCTCGATATGGCCACTGGGCACAATCTACAGGCCCAATTCCCCGTTCTGACAATCTGATCCACAGGCAGATCCACTGGCAGATTGAGTAAAGACAGCATGCTAAAAACAAACATGATTTGCTAATCCCAACCACATTTTGGTCAGAATTGGAAAATCCAGGAAATCAAACGTCCTGGATTTCTCTGATTGCTTGACCTCGGCATCTGCAGAATGGGGAATTGTCCCAGCTTCTGCCTGATGTATGGGCCCAATGACACTGATGATTGCATCAAGTATAAGGATACAAAACTAGAAGCAGAGATGCATTTTCAGGGAAGAATTATATGATTATTGCTGAAATCCAGCAATAGTTCTTAACATACATATTTGTGTGCCTATATATTTGTACACACACCCTTACAGTCTTTAAGTATCCATAATAACATTATTTTGTATTTACTCCTCATATTTTAGATATTTCTCTGACGTCCTAGTGGATGCTGGGGACTCCGTAAGGACCATGGGGGAATAGACGGCTCCGCAGGAGACTGGGCACACTAAAAGAAAGATTTGGTACTACCTGGTGTGCACTGGCTCCTCCCTCTATGCCCCTCCTCCAGACCTCAGTTAGATTTCTGTGCCCGGCCGAGCTGGATGCACACTAGGGGCTCTCCTGAGCTCCTAGAAAGAAAGTATATATTAGGTTTTTTATTTTACAGTGAGACCTGCTGGCAACAGGCTCACTGCAACGAGGGACTAAGGGGAGAAGAAGCGAACCTACCTGCTTGCAGCTAGCTTGGGCTTCTTAGGCTACTGGACACCATTAGCTCCAGAGGGATCGACCGCAGGACCCGTCCTTGGTGTTCGTTCTCGAAGCCGCGCTGCCGTCCCCCTTACAGAGCCAGAAGCAAGAAGATGGTCCGGAAAATCGGCGGCAGAAGACTTCAGTCTTCACCAAGGTAGCGCACAGCACTGCAGCTGTGCGCCTTTGCTCCTCATACACACTTCACACTCCGGTCACTGAGGGTGCAGGGCGCTGGGGGGGGGCGCCCTGAGCAGCAATAATATCACCTTGGCTGGCAAAATAACCACAATGTATAGCCCCAGAGGCTATATATGTGGAAATTACCCCTGCCAGAATACAGAAAAAAGCGGGAGAAAAGTCCGCCGAAAAAGGGGCGGAGCCATCTCCCTCAGCACACTGGCGCCATTTCTCCCTCACAGTTCCGCTGGAAGGAAGCTCCCTGACTCTCCCCTGCAGTCTACACTACAGAAAAGGGTAAAAAAGAGAGGGGGGGGCACAGATTTGAGGCGCAGTAAATATTATAGCAGCTATAGGGGACATAATTCAGTTAGTCCCTGCATTATATAGCGCTCTGGTGTGTGCTGGCATACTCTCTCTCTGTCTCCCCAAAGGGCTTTTGTGGGTTCCTGTGTCCTTTAAGAGCATTCCCTGTGTGTGTGTGCGGTGTGTCGGTACGGCTGTGTCGACATGTTTGATGAGGAGACTTATGTGGAGGCGGAGCAGATGCCTATAAATGTGATGTCACCCCCTGCGGGGCAGACACCTGAGTGGATGGACTTATGGAAGGAATTACGTGCAAGTGTCGACTCCTTACATAAAAAATTTGACGACATGCCAAATGCGGGACAGCCGGCTTCTCAGCTCGTGCCTGCCCAGGCAATTCAAAGGCCATCAGGGGCTCTAAAACGCCCACTACCTCAGATGGCAGACACAGATGTTGACACGGATACTGATACCAGTGTCGACGACGATGAGTCAAATTTAATGTCCACTAGGGCCATTCGTGGCATGATTGAGGCAATGAAAGAGGTTTTACACCTTTCTGATATAAACCCAGGTACCTCAAAAAAGGGTATTATGTTTGGGGAGAAAAAACTACCAATAGTTTTTCCCCCATCTGAAGAATTAAATGAAGTGTGTGAAGAAGTGTGGGCTTTCCCTGATAAGAAATTGGTGATTTCAAAAAAATTACTAATGGCGTTCCCTTTCTCGCCAGAGGATAGGTCACGTTGGGAAACTCCCCCTAGGGTGGATAAAGCGCTCACACGTTTGTCTAAAAAGGTGGCACTACCGTCTCCGGATACGGCCGCCCTAAAGGAACCTGCTGATAGAAAGCAGGAGGCTATCCTAAAGTCTATATATACACACACTGGTGTTATACTGAGACCAGCTATTGCTTCAGCGTGGATGTGCAGTGCTGCTGCTGCTTGGTCAGATTCCCTGTCAGAAAATATTGACACCCTGGACAGGGACACTATATTGCTAACCGTAGAGCATATAAAAGACTCAGTCTTGTACATGAGAGATGCACAGAGGGAGATCTGCCGGCTGGCATCTAGAATAAGTGCATTGTCCATTTCTGCTAGGAGAGGTTTATGGACTCGGCAGTGGACAGGGGATGCAGATTCTAAAAGGCACATGGAAGTTTTGCCTTATAAGGGTGAGGAGTTATTCGGGGATGGTCTCTCAGACCTTGTTTCCACAGCAACAGCTGGGAAGTCAGCATTTTTACCCCATGTCCCCTCACAGCCTAAGAAAGCGCCGTACTATCAGGTGCAGTCCTTTCGACCTCAGAAAAACAGGCGGGGAAAAGGCGGGTCCTTTCTGTCTAGAGGCAGAGGAAGGGGAAAAAAGCTGCACCACGCAGCAGGTTCCCAGGAACAAAAGTCCTCTTCCGCTTCTTCCAAATCCGCCGCATGACGGTGGGGCTCCACAGGCGGAGCCAGGTACGGTGGGGGGCCGCCTCAAAAATTTCAGCGATCAGTGGGTTCGCTCACGGGTGGATCCCTGGATCCTTCAAGTAGTATCTCAGGGGTACAAGCTGGAATTCGAGGCGACTCCCCCCCGCCGTTTCCTCAAATCGGCCTTACCGACAATTCCCTCGAGCAGGGAGGCTGTACTAGAGGCAATTCACAAGCTGTATTCCCAGCAGGTGATAGTCAAAGTACCCCTATTTCAACAAGGACGGGGTTACTATTCCACACTGTTTGTGGTACCGAAACCGGACGGTTCGGTGAGACCCATTTTAAATTTGAAATCCTTGAACACATACATTAAAAAATCAAAGTTCAAGATGGAATCGCTCAGGGCGGTTATTGCAAGCCTGGACGAGGGGGATTACATGGTATCCCTGGACATCAAGGATGCTTACCTGCATGTCCCAATTTACCTTCCTCACCAGGAGTACCTCAGATTTGTGGTACAGGATTGCCATTACCAATTCCAGACACTACCGTTTGGACTGTTCGGCACCGAGGGTGTTTACCAAGGTAATGGCAGAAATGATGATACTCCTTCGAAAAAAGGGAGTTTTAATTATACCGTACTTGGACGATCTCCTAATAAAGGCGAGGTCCAGGGAGCAGTTACTGGTCGGAGTAGCACTATCTCGGGAAGTGCTACAACAGCATGGCTGGATTCTAAACATTCCAAAGTCACAACTGGTTCCTTCCACACGCTTACTGTTCCTGGGGATGATTCTGGACACAGAACAGAAAAAAAGTGTTTCTCCCGCAGGAGAAAGCCAAGGAGCTGTCATCTCTAGTCAGAGACCTCCTAAAACCAAAACGGATATCGGTGCATCACTGCACACAAGTCCTGGGAAAAATGATGGCTTCGTACGAAGCAATTCCATTCGGCAGGTTCCATGCAAGGACCTTCCACCTTGGACAAGTGGTCGGGATCGCATCTTCAGATGCATCAACTGATAACCCTGTCTCCAAAGACCAGGGTGTCTCTACTGTGGTGGCTGCGGAGTGCTCATCTTCTAGTGGGCCGCAGATTCGGCATACAGGACTGGGTCCTGGTGACCACGGATGCCAGCCTTCGGGGCTGGGGCGCAGTCCCACAGGGAAGAAATTTCCAGGGACTTTGGTCAAGTCAGGAGTCGTCCCTACACATAAACATTCTGGAACTGAGGGCCATTTACAATGCCCTAAGTCAGGCAAGGCCCCTGCTTCAAAACCAGCCGATTCTGATTCAATCAGACAACATCACGGCAGTCGCCCATGTAAACCAACAGGGCGGCACAAGAAGCAGGGTGGCCATGGCAGAAGCCACAAGGATTCTCCGATAGGCGGAAAATCATGTACTAGCACTGTCAGCAGTGTTCATTCCGGGAGTGGACAACTGGGAAGCAGACTTCCTCAGCAGACACGACCTACACCCGGGAGAGTGGGGACTTCATCCAGAAGTCTTCCTACTGTTGGTAAACCGCTGGGAAAGGCCACAGGTGGACATGATGGCGTCCCGCCTCAACAAGAAGCTAAAGAGATATTGCGCCAGGTCAAGGGACCCTCAGGCGATAGCTGTGGACACTCTAGTGACACCGTGGGTGTACCAGTCGGTCTATGTGTTCCCTCCTCTGCCCCTCATACCAAAGGTACTGAGAATAATAAGAAGGCGAGGAGTAAGAACGATACTCGTGGTTCCGGATTGGCCAAGAAGAGCTTGGTACCCGGAACTTCAAGAAATGTTATCAGAGGACCCATGGCCTCTACCGCTCAGACAGGATCTGCTACAGCAGGGGCCCTGTCTGTTCCAAGACTTACCGCGGCTGCGTTTGACGGCATGGCGGTTGAATTCCGGATCCTAAAGGAAAAGGGCATTCCGGAGGAAGTCATTCCTACGCTGATAAAAGCCAGGAAAGAAGTAACCGCAAACCATTATCACCGCATTTGGCGAAAATATGTTGCGTGGTGTGAGGCCAGGAAGGCCCCTACAGAGGAATTTCAGCTGGGTCGTTTTCTGCACTTCCTACAGTCAGGAGTGACTATGGGCCTAAAATTGGGTTCCATTAAGGTCCAGATTTCGGCTCTGTCGATTTTCTTCCAGAAAGAACTGGCTTCACTGCCTGAAGTTCTGTAAAGGGAGTGCTTCATATTCAGCCCCCTTTTGTGCCTCCTGTGGCACCTTGGGATCTCAATGTGGTGTTGAGTTTCCTAAAATCACATTGGTTTGAACCACTTAAAACCGTGGATCTCAAATATCTCACGTGGAAAGTGGTCATGTTATTGGCCTTGGCTTCGGCCAGGCGTGTGTCAGAATTGGCGGCTTTGTCATGTAAAAGCCCTTATCTGATTTTCCATATGGATAGGGCAGAATTGAGGACTCGTCCCCAGTTTCTCCCTAAGGTGGTATCAGCTTTTCACTTGAACCAACCTATTGTGGTGCCTGCGGCTACTAAGGACTTGGAGGATTCCAAGTTACTGGACGTAGTCAGGGCCTTGAAAATTTATGTTTCCAGGACGGCTGGAGTCAGGAAAACTGACTCGCTTTTTATCCTGTATGCACCCAACAAATTAGGTGCTCCTGCTTCTAAGCAGACTATTGCTCGCTGGATTTGTAGCACAATTCAGCTGGCGCATTCTGCGGCTGGATTGCCGCATCCTAAATCAGTGAAAGCCCATTCCACGAGGAAGGTGGGCTCATCTTGGGCGGCTGCCCGAGGGGTCTCGGCTTTACAACTTTGCCGAGCTGCTACTTGATCAGGGGCAAACACGTTTGCTAAATTCTACAAATTTGATACCCTGGCTGAGGAGGACCTTGAGTTCTCTCATTCGGTGCTGCAGAGTCATCCGCACTCTCCCACCCGTTTGGGAGCTTTGGTATAATCCCCATGGTCCTTACGGAGTCCCCAGCATCCACTAGGACGTCAGAGAAAATAAGAATTTACTCACCGGTAATTCTATTTCTCGTAGTCCGTAGTGGATGCTGGGCGCCCATCCCAAGTGCGGATTGTCTGCAATACTTGTATATAGTTATTGCCTAACTAAAGGGTTATTGTTGAGCCATCTGTTGAGAGGCTCAGTTGTATTTCATACTGTTAACTGGGTTAAATATCACGAGTTATACGGTGTGATTGGTGTGGCTGGTATGAGTCTTACCCGGGATTCAAAATCCTTCCTTATTGTGTCAGCTCTTCCGGGCACAGTATCCTAACTGAGGTCTGGAGGAGGGGCATAGAGGGAGGAGCCAGTGCACACCAGGTAGTACCAAATCTTTCTTTTAGTGTGCCCAGTCTCCTGCGGAGCCGTCTATACCCCCATGGTCCTTACGGAGTCCCCAGCATCCACTACGGACTACGAGAAATAGAATTACCGGTGAGTAAATTCTTATTTTTCCTCACTTAAGTACAGTATATGTAAATATACTGTACACTCTGCTTTAGAGCAGACGTACATACCCTGAAGCAACTGTCTGATGTCTTGGTGTCCAAACAGGATACATATGATATCCCGGCAGGCGGGATGCTGGTTGTCACTATACTGACAGTGGCGTCCAGTCTGCGGAAATCGAGGCAGCGAGTCCCCTCTCCATGCATCGGGCATGGTGGTTCACTTTGCTTGCCAAAGGTTCTATTCCCACTCTGTTGGTGGCGTGGACCCACAAACAGAGTGGGAATACTGAGCATTTGTCGGTATTTCGGCGTCTGTCTTGTCAAAGTCAGAAAAATGTCTCTATGCACGTTGCCATATTTGCACCGCACACTGGTCCGCGCTGCGCATGCGTACGCTCTCCCGTGAAGGCGCATACCCGCAATAGCGTGCACCCGCGGGCGCACGGTATGCGTATTTACGGTAGAGTTTATGTAGTCGTAGCGTGCGACTCATTCGTTACATATTTTCACAATTAATGTAGTTTATAGATCATGATCCCTTTGATAGTTTCTGAAAGTTTGGTTAATATAGAAAGTCCCGGAATGGAGGAATTCCTCTTTGTATTGTACGAAGGGTCTGACAAGAGTCATACAGCAGTGTTTGGTACCCATCGGAAGAGTATTTAATTAGCAATATTCCGGTGTTGGTTTGGAGCGTATTAATCGCTCGTGCGAATAGTTATGGACATAAGAAGTTTATGTCCATTTCTACTATTTACTCATACTCGGGTATGCGGCGGGAAACCTAGTTTCCCACCCACCTGAGCTGTTTGAAATCGTCACAGCCCACCTGTATGAATCAACCTATGACCTTTTGTTATGATACAGGGCCGTATTCCGACGTCCAATGGACAATGGGATTGTAGGGACTATGAGATTGCATTGTGTGTGGGGCATAAATAGGCAGGCCGACCACATCCAGCTCTCACTCTTCAACGGTTCTCATTGCTGAAAATCGGGTGCTGGATGTCCAGGCGCATGCGATCGTTTACCCTTGTGCGTAAGTTTCTCTCCGTAATCATATTGTCTTACTGTGAGCCAATCTCTCTCTCTCTCTCTCTCTCTCTCTCCGTCTCTCTCTCTCTCTCTTCTCTTTCTCTCGTATCTCCCATTGATTAGTATTGTATAGTATTAGATCAGCATAGTATTGTAGTATACTTCTTGTATAGTTATTTGGTTAGGAAGTCTCTGTTATATTGTAGTGTATCATTTGTACTGTGATTCTTTTTGCAAGTATATTAGATATAATACAGTTAATAGGCTTTGGACCCTAAACAGGTATCTGTGTATTTTCTCATAGTGTTGTGTTCACTTGAGCGTCGGTGACGCTCAAGCAGCTTTGTAGTTAGTCAGGTTACACAAGGTTGCACTTACACCCTGTATTCACATTAAGGTATTCTGTGTATTTCATTGATAAAAGGTTTAGTCATAAAGGTATAGCGTTGTGAGCGTCTGCGCCGCTGGTGACCTCCTCGTGGTCTCGAGCGTATGCTACGCCATAGCGAATCATTACTCTAGTCATAACCAATAACGTGCTGTCCTGTGATCTCTGGGCCGTGAGCGAACGTGACGCTTGAGCGTCTCGCCTACGGCTGAGCGATCGTTACGCAACTAGCGTACCCTTACGGTACTTCTTAAGTAATCAGCGTACTGTGTTCTTAGACTTCATTAAGGGTTGTTTATACGACAAAGGAATTTAACATTGTCAATTGGGGACTCGTCCTGTCCTTCTCATATCTGCACTAGGTAGATCAGCAGACATTATCCCCCAGCAAAGGGTGGGAGGTTGTCTCGCAGTGCTGACGGGATAAGCGTCTGCTTCGCTTAGATAAAGAGTGCTGAAGGAATCCGGGAACCGGAAGTAAGAACAAAACGCTTGTGTCTTTTGAAACTGTTTTTCTCTTCTGTCTTGCGTACACACGCACGCATACATATATATCTGCATTTCTTTTTCAATTTCGTATATCACTATTCCTGTTTGCCAATTTTTATAGTTGATAGAAAGTGCTAAAAGAGATTTGCTGTTATTTCATAGTAGAGGTAATAGTTAAAGTATAGACCAACACACGGCTTGTCTGGGAGATAAGGCAGTCAGCGTGGTGTGCGGTAGATGATCAGGGATCATCTACATTGATAAAGGTAGAAATTGTGTTACGGTGGATCTTTGTTTTGCGTACACGTGTCGCTAACAAAGACTAGCGTACGCAATCCAAAGGCAGACGCACGCAGCGTTCATTACGCAACGTAGCGTCCGGTTACGCCCACGTAACTCAAGTCACGAAAAGTTGGATTTTAGCGCAAAGCGATAATTAACGCAAAGGCGATAAGTAACGCACAGCGGTAGATAACGCGACGCGGTAAATAACGCAAGTCTATTTTTGGAAATCTGAAATTTAGTTTAACAGATCCTGCTCCTAATTGGTAACACAGCTGGACTAAAGAAAATTTCTGCGCAGAAATAGATATAGAAACAAAGTGTACATGTGTTGAGTGAGTGTGTTTTTATCACATAAGTTTATATAACTTAGAGGTTGAACCAAAAGGAAAGTCGGGTACTCGTCAAGGAACATACGTATAAGTGACATATACGGTGGCTAGGGAGGCATCCCTGGTTAAATAATATTTGAGCATTAGAGTATAGCGGACCATAAGGTAACAGACCAGGAGGTCATAAGGTAACAGACCAGGAGGTCATAAGGTAACAGACCAGGAGGTCATAAGGTAACAGGTAAAATAGACAAAGAGGTCCGCTATAAAGGTACAAGAGGCACAACGCCAGGGGTGTTGGTGCAGAACCCATATAGGCCATAAGCTCTTGCTGAAGGAATCGCGGCCGGAAACATCGATTCCATTGATCTTTCAGTACATGACAAGTAGTGCTTATGTACTGAACGATTGTACCGCACGTAATTGTGTGCAGTAGTTAGTAATCTGACCTAATACCATTAGAGTAAAGTGGTCACAAACGCTATTTGTACATTCTGACGTGATTTGTGTAATTTTTTATTTTTGGAAGGGAAGTTCGCTGGTCACTCAGGAACTATCTAACAACCCCACCTTTACTGGAAAGAGTAAGTGTCCTGCGGGTAACCCTCATATGTTCCAGTAAACAGAAGGTTCCATAGGGGCCCTGTATCGAGTACGCCAGCACCATATCGGTGTGATCAGGTCGTATTGGTCGAGGTGGGCGAGTGAGTGGGGTACTCGGTAAACCGCCACCGCCGGCCTATTGTGAATAATTTGGTTTGCTGTAAGGGTTCGCTGAAGACCGTGATATAAAGATCACAGGAGTAGTAAGCAACACCTGCAGATTATGGGGGCCAATTGTTCAGGTAGGGGGCGATCAACCTTGGTTCGGGTTGATTCAGAGAACCGACCCGTCGGGTCGGCAAGGTACATCATGTGTGAAAAATACGGAAGTCACACAGAATCTTTATGTGATGAATGGGAGAGAATGACTGTACAAGACAGGGACAAATTCCCAAGAATAGGTAGCTTCAGTCCAGAAGTGTTACAAAATTTAAGGAGGAGGATATGTCTCATAAAATCAACAAAGAGACGAATTCAGCATCATGATTATTTACAGTTGTGGCAGCAGGAAGGTGAGATACAGAGAGGTTTGGCTCTGGCGGCGGGATCTGGGGCAGTCAGGAAGCTGATAGCCACAGCCCCTCCTCCACCATACATTGCAGGAGAGAAGTTGATTGCGGAGAGAAACGCACTGGGTTGTAAAACACAAACTCTTAGTAACCCTGTAAATGTTAATGATGTTAACCAAGTAACCCATGCGATTATTAACCCGTGCAAGTTGTACCCTGTTTTGAACCTTCCTCAGGAGTGTGATCAAGAAGACGATTCGGCAACAATTTCAGCGCTCTCTCTAGCGGCCACCATATCAGAAACCACAGTAGGAACTGCTCCACACACGAGATTAGTGAAGGCCCCTAGCGGAGGGATAGGTGAGGTCGTGTCAACGGGTAAGTACGGCACCATGCATTATACTGAAACAATTTCACCACAAGCTGTAGAATCTACACAGAATGAGGTTGTTAGAATTAATCCAGTTAAGGTGATAGTAGTTCCCAATGGGAAAACAGACGCATCAGGAGCCACACCCGTTAGGAACATTGCCATGTATTGCCCGTTTACTAGAATGGAATTAAGGACCATAGTGTCTGAATTCCCAGACCCCAGAAAAGATTTAGTTGCAAGCCAAAAATACATCAGGGATCTAGGAAACACTTTAGAGCCCAATAATAAGGATTGGCAGATAGTACTAAGAGCTTGCTTACCTCCCAATGTCGACTCAGTTCAATTCTTGACTGATTGTGGACTAGATAAAGATGTACCGCTTACAGATGTGTACGACAAAGATAATGTAAAAAGGATAAATTTACAACTAAAAGAGTATTTCCCAGCCGTTGTTAAATGGAATAAAATATTCTCCATTAAGCAAAAGGAATCCGAAACGGCAACAGAATATTTTCACCGGGCACTATTAGAAATGGCAAAATACACTGGTATAGAAGATATTAGGACCAACCCAAACCATCAAGAAGTAGCAGTATCTGTACTGATGGATGGTTTAAAGGAAACATTAAAGGCTAGGGTACAGACCACGCAACCATGTTGGCGAGGTCTGTCGGTGTCCACTTTGAGAGAGGCTGCTATTGATCACGACAGAAACATCACTAGACACAGGGAGTCGCAAAGTGATAAGCTGATGTCAGTAAGTATACAGGCGCTGACCACAAGGCAGCCTGCGTATGTACCATCGAATCCTGTAAGTAAATCAACTGTAATAACTTGTTATTCCTGTAACAGACCGGGACACTATGCACGAGAATGTAGAACAAAGAGTGTACAAAGATCTTTTCAACCCCCTAGACAACGACACGACACACGACATTGGGAGCAGGGTCCACAGAGGCGGAGTTTTGAGCCACATACAGGGGAAACAAAAAGATATCCCCCGAACAGAGACTGGCATGCCTCTGGTAGTTCCCAGCTAACTCCCTCACAAGTAGTCGCTGCCAGCGGGGTACAGGCAGGTCACCATACCCAATAGGGGTGTGGCCATACCTGTAATCTGCAGCCAGTTAAGTTGATTGCCAGTCTTGGAAGCGAACCAGAGATTGCAATCAATGTAGCTGGTAAAACTTTAAACTTTCTTGTAGACACAGGGGCGGCCAAGTCAGTGATAAATTCGACAGTGGGCATGAGAACCACTGGTAGGACAATTCCAGCCATGGGAGTAACAGGAGTAGTCCAGCACTACCCTGTTAGCAAACCAGCCGAGATTACAATAGGGCCTTTGCATACCAAGCATTCCTTTTTGCTGGCTGCATCGGCACCAACTAATCTCCTGGGTAGAGACTTACTATGTAAAATGGGTTGCGTCATTTATTGCACTCCTGAAGGTGTATTCTTGGACATTCCTGAGAATCACGCTCAGGAAGTACGAGACATGTTAGACTCCCCATCAAAATTAATGTCACATTCCATTATGACAAATAGGAATCCATCCCAAATAGAAGAGATGACATCTCAGATACCAGAGTCACTTTGGACAAAAGATGGACAGGACACTGGATTAATGGCAAACGTAGCTCCAGTAGTTGTACAAGTAAAAGATGGTAGGATAGCTCCAAAAATCCCACAGTATCCTCTGAAGCCAGAGGTGGAGTTAGGAGTTTTCCCAGTAATAGAACGCTTGCTGCAACAGGGCATTCTGGTAAGAACGTCCAGCACAGCCAATAGTCCCATCTTCCCTGTTAAAAAGAGTGGGGGGAGGGGTTACAGACTAGTGCAGGATCTAAGGGGGATTAACAAAATAGTTGAGAGTCAGTTCCCCGTAGTGCCTAATCCAGCTGTCATCCTAATGCAAATTCCTCCCACTGCCAAATTTTTCACTGTTATTGACCTCTGCTCCGCATTCTTTTCGGTACCTCTGCACCCTGACAGCCAATATTTGTTTGCTTTTACATACAGAGGAGTCCAATACACATGGACTCGGTTACCCCAAGGTTTCATAGATAGTCCAAGTATATTTTCTCAGGCTTTGCATGATTGTTTACAGTCTTTCCAACCGGAGAGTGGATCAGTATTGATACAGTACGTGGACGATTTACTGCTGTGTTCAGATTCACTGGAAGCCTCTCTGAAGGATACGAAACAGCTCCTGTTTCATCTTTCAGACACAGGTCACAAGGTTTCCAAAGACAAGTTACAATTATGCCAGACTAAGGTAAAATATTTGGGACACTGTCTAACACAAGGACTGAGACACCTGACCGCTGATAGAATCCAAGCAATTAGAGACATGACACTGCCACAAACTCAGCAACAGATCAGGACGTTTTTAGGAATGTGTGGGTATTGCCGTAATTGGATCCCAGGGTTTTCCATATTGGCGTTACCTTTGCAGGAAATGGTCTCCTCAAACAAACCTGATAGGATCTCGCATACAGACGAATCCGAAACAGCATTTGAGAGACTCAAACAGTGCCTAAC
Organism: Pseudophryne corroboree; assembly: GCF_028390025.1. Classification (NCBI taxonomy): domain Eukaryota; kingdom Metazoa; phylum Chordata; class Amphibia; order Anura; family Myobatrachidae; genus Pseudophryne; species Pseudophryne corroboree. Next base: position 790,837,153 of record NC_086445.1, on the reverse strand, counting down.
GCAGGCGCCAGCACTAGGTATGCCAGACTATGGGAAACCCTTTGAACTATACGGAACAGAAAGTGCTGGTTGCGCAGCAGGTGTACTAACCCAAAAACACGGTGATGCCAGCAGGCCAGTTGCATACTACAGCGCTCAGCTAGACACGGTAGCGCGATCCCTCCCCACATGCTTGCGAAGCGTTGCTGCAATAGCATTACTAGTGACAAAAAGCGAAGACGTCGTGCTAGGCCACAACCTCACAATCCATACGCCACATGCAGTATCAGCCTTATTGAATTCTGCCCAAACCAGACACGTCTCATCAGCGAGGTTTACAAGATGGGAATTGGCACTAATGGCCCCCGTAAACATCACCATAAGGAGATGCAGTGCATTAAATCCTGCAACATATCTCCCAGGTGTGCCTGGTCAGGCACAAAGGGTGGAAGGTGAGAGTGCTGGGGAAAGAGGATTCAATACAAAGGAAGATACACATGATTGTATGGAATATTTGACCCAAAATTTTACCGCAAGGCCTGACATCAGTGACAACCCACTGGAAGATGCAGAACTCACGTTCTACACGGACGGTAGTTGTCACAGACAGTCAGACTCGGGAGACTTGTGTACTGGATACGCAGTCGTAGATGACCAAGACACCATAGAAGCGGAACCGCTAGGCCCACCTCACTCAGCCCAGGTTGCTGAACTGGTCGCCCTAACCAGAGCATGTGAATTGGCTAAGGGTAAGTCAGCCAATATCTACACCGACTCTAGATACGCATTCGGGGTAGTCCATGATTTCGGAGCCCTATGGCGTCTCAGAAACTTCATGACGGCCGCTGGTACACCGGTAGCGCATGCAACTCACATAAAAAGGCTTCTAACAGCGATACAGGAACCCGACAGAGTGGCTGTTATCAAATGTAAAGCACATACATATAGCCAAGACCCAGTATCACTTGGTAACAGCCGAGCAGACGAAGCTGCTAAGTTAGCAGCTGCTACCCCCATACAGACAGACATCACACAACTGATGGTATTTAATACCATCAACACACAGAAGTTGTGTGAGATGCAGAATTTGTGTTCCACACAGGAAAGGGCAGTCTGGAAGGCAAAGGGATATGGCCAGGAGTCCTCAGGGCTCTGGACGGATGGACATGGTAAACCAGTGGCCCCCAGGACATACCTTCCATGTCTGGCTGAAGCAGCTCACGGGCTGACTCATCTAGGCAAGGAGGGGATGTGCAAATTGGTAAGAGCATACTGGTGCGCCCCAGGATTCTCCTCTCATGCGGGTAAAAGAGCAATGTCATGCCTTACCTGTCTGAGAAAGAATGTTGGAAAAGCAATACCTACAGAACCATCCCATATCCCACCTGCCGGCGGCCCTTTCCAGGTAATACAAATTGACTTCATTCAATTACCCCCATGTCGAAATTTGAAATATGTACTTGTTTGTATAGATGTTTTCTCGAATTGGGTCGAAGCATTTCCAGCAGCTACAAATACCGCTATGTTTACAGCTAAGAAAATTGTGCAGGAATTTGTATGTAGATATGGTATCCCTAGAATCATTGAAAGTGATAGGGGTACCCATTTTACCGGTGATGTCTTTCAAGGAATGTGTAAATTAATGGGTATTGATAGCAAGCTGCACACTCCGTACCGTCCACAGGCGAGTGCGAAGGTCGAAAGAGTGAACAGCACTATTAAAAATAAATTGAGTAAAGTAATGGCAGAGACAGGATTGACGTGGCCAGAAGCTTTACCCATTGTTTTGTATAGCATCAGAACCACTCCCAGGTCCCCTCTTAATCTGTCTCCTTTTGAAATCTTGTTTGGTCGACAACCGCATGTCATGATTAACCCTCAGGATGATTTGAAATGTAACAATGAAGTAACTGTAAAATACTTGATTAACATGAGTAAACAGTTGAGGAATCAAAATGATAATCTGAAGTTGGTGATTCCTGATTTACCAGATAGTAATTGTCATGACATTGAACCTGGGGATTATGTAATGATACGGAATTTTCTACGCTCAGGTTGTCTTATTGATAGATGGGAAGGACCATACCAGGTCTTATTGACTAGCACCACAGCATTGAAGGTTGCTGAGAGAGAGACTTGGGTCCATTCATCCCACTGCAAAAAGGTTGCTGACCCAGAGAAGTCCCGTGATAAGGAACAGACGGTAGAGGTTGTATCACTGGAGTGTCTGTTCCAGGAGGACTGAGGCGGCACCTGAGCCTTGAAGACCGAAAGCAGCTGTCGACTCCCCACTCCCTTTTATTGTTTTCCTCCACTTCCCATCCCCTCTCCCTTAAAATTTCTTTTTCCCCCTTCTCATTCTTCTCCATTTCCTCCTCAAAGATGGACTTGCCCCAAGAGACTGTGATCCGGATTTTGATGTTAACCATGATGTTGACCAGAGCAGTCTGTTCCGGCGAGAGGACCATAGAGGTCGAGAGAGGTTCTGGAATGGGTTCCGATTATGATGATGGAGGCGCAGTTTTCCAAGATCAACCAAGCCAACAAGCAAAGGCGAGTATCAGAAAACGATCCGATAGAAGAAATTGTGATGGATTGTTAGCTGAAGAAAACTGTATCTGTAGGCTCTGTGACAATTTGATTGAGGATGGGTGCATAAAGAAATGCCAATCCAGTTTTAATATCCATATGGACCGGCATCCATTAAGTGACTATCACTCCTTAGTGGGTAACGTATTAAACCAAACAGATTGTTGGGTATGCTCTCAAGTACCTCAGGGTCATAGCAAATCAGGGCTAGTGCCATTTCCTTTAACGTTAGGGGAGGTACTTGAGCTAAGTGGTGGGAGACCGGTGGACCGGAGGTTTAACATCTCCAGCCCTCCTAGTTTGAAGCTCCACCAATACCATGTGGATAGGTCCCTCTTATGTTTTAATATCTCCAATCCCCGTAAGCCGGGAAATTGGGAAGTGTCATGGAGCAACCTTACCATGACCTTTTCACACAGAGCAGATAGAATGCCTACAGATACAGAGCTTGTACGCCACATAGCCAGTAGAGGAAAATCTTTCCGGTATAGATACACCTTAGGAAATAGAATTACTAGAGTTGGAGAAGTATCACCAGGATACTGTGCACATATCGTACAAACTGATACGTGCCTTAAACAGATGGAAGAATTAGGGTCAGGAGATTTCACCTGGAAGGTTTGTAACATGGTAATGTCCTTCTCCGTCCCATATGTTCTCCCCGATGATGCATATTTCATATGCGGGAGAAAGGCGTACAAGTGGCTTGCCCCAAACTCTGAAGGATTGTGTTATATTGGAAAGGTATTGCCTGAAGTGATGACTGTTACACATGACAAAATGAAGGACATACACCGTGGTGCCCAAGCTCCTTATACTCACACTCATTACGAGCACCGAGTTAAAAGACAACTGTCAGAAAGGTTAGAGCATCCGGCCTCTGATCTTATCCATGAATCCACCGGGATTCAGGTTCTGGTAGCGTTAGATTTCACTCGCACCGCTCGAGGAGTGATGAATTATAGATACATTTCCGCACTCGCCAATTTGTTAGATAATATCACTGAAATGTATGATGACACGTTTAGATACACTGGAAGAGAACTTCAAGCTTATAAAACAGAACTAGTTCAGCATAGGATGGTTCTTAATTATCTTACAGCAGTAACAGGCGGATATTGTGTTACATTGGCAACACAGTACGGCATAAAGTGTTGCACGTATATCACAAATAGCACCGAGGATCCGGTAGAGGTCATAGACCAAAAGATGGACGATATTCTCCAATTGAAGTGGGAATTTCGTCGAAAACACAATCTCACCCTTGCTGCTGTAGGTAATGAGCTGACTGGTTGGGTGTCATGGTTGAACCCGCGAAATTGGTTCTCCGGTTTGGGAGACTGGGCTCAAGGAGTCATAATGGATGTTGGAAAGTTTCTACTATGTATCTTGGGTGTCGTTATATCGATTGGATTGATATTTAGATGCGGGCAGGCTTTAATGAGGTGCAAACAAAGTACAAAAGTGATGAGCTTGAGGAGCGAGGAAACTGTAATTAACCTGGATTTGATTTATGACCCAATGATAGAAACCAGAATGTGATGAAAATGCGATTATACGGTCCGTTTCTTTCACCTGTTTTTCTGCTTTTCTCCAAGATACAAAGACCCCCTTGGACGAGGAAGTTGACGAGACGCTATACAGACAACAGACAAGCACCAAAGATGAAGTTTTGACAACCTATGATATGGACACTTGATGAACTTTGCCATGGATCCCCAGTTTCCCTAGTATTTTAAACTCACGCTAGCCCAACATTTTTTGTAAATCTGATGGCACTGACAAAGCTATTTGCTCATGCCCAAGGAGCAATACAGCGCAAAGAAGACGACTCTCAACAGATACCGAACACAACTTCAACGACAGATGTACATTTCCCTGACATAGAATATCATTGCATTTTCCATAAGTGTTCTTTATCTTCATCTCTACAACCCTCAGGTAATGACACACATAGTCGATAGGGAATACAGGCACAGATATCAGCAACCACATACCTCCCCCATTCATGTATCATCAACTAAAATGTGCATCCCCATTTTGTTACAACTGAAAGCCGAAATGAGCTCGGTAAAGTTTGACAGCCCATCCACAGACCTGTACCACGGGATAAGAAGGAATTCAAATGTATACTTCGCAATACCTCGAAGCTTGATTTACCACACGTACGGCACGATGATACATGACCCTCCAAACATGGACTCATACACACATGCTTCTGCTTTCTCACTAGGTCATACCCTCTTCACATCTACTCCTCTCTCCTCCCTCACCCAACCATGGAAATGAATTAACCCCTGACATATATTTTTCTCCTTTTGAAATGTTTTCAGGAGGTGGCAGTTAGTATTGACTGCCAAAGGGTGGACTGTCAAAGTCAGAAAAATGTCTCTATGCACGTTGCCATATTTGCACCGCACACTGGTCCGCGCTGCGCATGCGTACGCTCTCCCGTGAAGGCGCATACCCGCAATAGCGTGCACCCGCGGGCGCACGGTATGCGTATTTACGGTAGAGTTTATGTAGTCGTAGCGTGCGACTCATTCGTTACATATTTTCACAATTAATGTAGTTTATAGATCATGATCCCTTTGATAGTTTCTGAAAGTTTGGTTAATATAGAAAGTCCCGGAATGGAGGAATTCCTCTTTGTATTGTACGAAGGGTCTGACAAGAGTCATACAGCAGTGTTTGGTACCCATCGGAAGAGTATTTAATTAGCAATATTCCGGTGTTGGTTTGGAGCGTATTAATCGCTCGTGCGAATAGTTATGGACATAAGAAGTTTATGTCCATTTCTACTATTTACTCATACTCAGGTATGCGGCGGGAAACCTAGTTTCCCACCCACCTGAGCTGTTTGAAATCGTCACAGCCCACCTGTATGAATCAACCTATGACCTTTTGTTATGATACAGGGCCGTATTCCGACGTCCAATGGACAATGGGATTGTAGGGACTATGAGATTGCATTGTGTGTGGGGCATAAATAGGCAGGCCGACCACATCCAGCTCTCACTCTTCAACGGTTCTCATTGCTGAAAATCGGGTGCTGGATGTCCAGGCGCATGCGATCGTTTACCCTTGTGCGTAAGTTTCTCTCCGTAATCATATTGTCTTACTGTGAGCCAATCTCTCTCTCTCTCTCTCTCTCCGTCTCTCTCTCTCTCTCTCTTCTCTTTCTCTCGTATCTCCCATTGATTAGTATTGTATAGTATTAGATCAGCATAGTATTGTAGTATACTTCTTGTATAGTTATTTGGTTAGGAAGTCTCTGTTATATTGTAGTGTATCATTTGTACTGTGATTCTTTTTGCAAGTATATTAGATATAATACAGTTAATAGGCTTTGGACCCTAAACAGGTATCTGTGTATTTTCTCATAGTGTTGTGTTCACTTGAGCGTCGGTGACGCTCAAGCAGCTTTGTAGTTAGTCAGGTTACACAAGGTTGCACTTACACCCTGTATTCACATTAAGGTATTCTGTGTATTTCATTGATAAAAGGTTTAGTCATAAAGGTATAGCGTTGTGAGCGTCTGCGCCGCTGGTGACCTCCTCGTGGTCTCGAGCGTATGCTACGCCATAGCGAATCATTACTCTAGTCATAACCAATAACGTGCTGTCCTGTGATCTCTGGGCCGTGAGCGAACGTGACGCTTGAGCGTCTCGCCTACGGCTGAGCGATCGTTGCGCAACTAGTGTACCCTTACGGTACTTCTTAAGTAATCAGCGTACTGTGTTCTTAGACTTCATTAAGGGTTGTTTATACGACAAAGGAATTTAACATTGTCAGTCTCCTGAACGCCAGGTCCGACAGCCGGAATATTTACTGCATCCCGTCCAAACAAATGTAATGGGTGATGAATCTCACAGCTCAGTCTAGAGCAGGGGTGCTCAACATGCAGCTCTCCAACAATGTGAAACTGCACATCCCATCATGCCCTCTTACAGTATTACTGTTAGGGAATGCCAAAACTGTGACCGTGCATCCTGGGATGTGTAGTTCTACAACATCCCAGGATGCATGGTCTAGAGATTGCTGCACCATGTGATGATGAGCAGAAGGCCCTGTGCAGTTTAGTAACAGAGCGGCCTACTGAGAATTTGAGTTTGTGGTGTGTTATTTCTTACAGAACGAGGAAAGGTTTACTCCTCTGGATGGAACAGTGAAGGACAGCTGGGGCTCGGTGACACTACAGAAAGGACAAGTTTTCAGGAAATTACCCTCTTTAACGCTCAGGACAAAATCAAACAGCTTTCGGCGGGATCAAATACATCAGCAGCCCTTACTGGTAGGAGCCATATATTAACACATAACACTTAAGTACTGGGACATTCAGGCTAAAAAAAAGTTGGAAGAAAAACAGTTACTGCTATAAGAAACTCCACACTCCCCCTATAGGTCCTTTTTCTTGTACTAACAAAATAAGTTCTGCCCATTGGACTGCCAGTGTAGCCTCACTTCTGCCTAAAAGTCCCTAAAGAGTTTGGTCTACCTTGTAAATAATACCTTTGTATTATTGTGCACTGCCTTACAAGTCACTTTGTGGGGTATTCGGAAACTATGTAAGTAGTATGAGTGATATAATTATAAGTCCAATTTATTAGCACATACATGGCCTATTTCACCAAGGATTGCAAATGCAAGCTGCTCGCAGCTTTGCAATTGCAGTCCTTAGCAATGGTAATGCAGGAGGAGGTGCTTACCACCTCCTCCCTGCATTTGCGATGCAATCACATCTCAGATGAACATTGCAACCACCGGTCACAATATTCATCTGCTATGGCAAGCTTTCTCAGCCTTGCCATCGCAGTGTGGCTTCTGAGGCCAAGGTAGTCCTTGGCATCGCCACTCCCAGAAAACGGGGAGTGACACCCCCATTTTCCCCAACAGCTGCCCTTCCTGCCCCCATCCCTCCACGGAGCACAGGGGCTATTTCCACTCGTGGTTGTCCGAGCCCACAAGGGAACTCGTACAGCTTGCCCCGCTGCCGGCATTCTGCGGGGGCGGGATGCCGCTGTCGATATACTGAGAGTCAGCATCCCGCCTGGTGGGATTACGTAGGTAATCCCATTGAAATATTCATTATGGTAAAACTTACCGTTGATAACGTTATTTCTCCTAAGTCTACAGGATAACATTGGGATATGATGACGTGACAGCGGATTTGCACCAATCGGTCAAAGCTTTCAGCCTCCCAGCATGCAACGTACCCGTCCCTATATCCCCACCTCCTGGCTCAGGCAAATCAGTTGTTTTCCCAAAGCTCAAGGCAGCAGCATCATAGAGAACCCTAATCAGGCGAAAAGAACACACATGCACACCCTTCCGTACAAGAAGGAAGAGGTTAGTGAGTGAAAGGATCCTCAAATCAGGTGTGTCAGGGTGGGATCCATGTAAATATTTCTCCGGAAGGGTCCACAGGCTATCCACAGGATAACATTGGGATGTCCCAAAGCGGTTTTAGTTGTGGGGACGCTACTGAGTGGACAGTAGAATCCTTTGCCCGAATTCAGCGTCCTGAGAGGCAAAGGTATCAAAGGTATAATGTCTAATGAATGTGTTAAAGGAAGACCATGTGGCTGCCTTACATATCTGTTTTACAGAAGCACCACATTGTGCTGCCCATGACGGACCTACCTTACGAGTAGAGTGAGCAGAGACATTAGCCGGAACAGGGAGATCAGCTTGAGAGTGTGCTTCTGAAATTGTAATACGAAGCCATCTTACCAGTGTCTGCTTGTCAGCAGGCCATCTACTCTTGTGAAATCCGTAGAGAACGAAGAGAGTGTCTGTTTTTCTGATGGCACTGGTACGATCCACGTAGATCCTTAAAGCACAGACTACGTCCAACGATGCATCTCCCGCAGAAAGGTCTGGCCCCTAGAAGGCCGGGACTACAATTTCTTCATTAAGGTGGAATTTCGACACCACCTTAGGAAGATACCCAGATTTGGTTCTGAGAACCGCTCTATCTGGATAAAAAGGAGGGCAACATGACAGTGCCCCTACATCTGAAACTCTTCTAGCTGAAGCAATAGCCAGTGGAAAGAGAACTTTAGCTTTCAACCATTTAAGATCCACTCGTTTCAGTGGTTCAAATGGGGCAACTTGAAGAGCCTTTATAACTAAACTTAAGTCCCAAGGCACTGTAGGAGGAACAAAAGGAGGTTGAAGTGCGGCATTCCCTGGAAAAAAGTGTGCAGATCCTGTAGGTTAGAAATTTTCTTTTGGAACCATACAGTTAATGCTGACACTTGCACTCTCAAGGAAGCCCCTCGTAGACCTTTGTCCATTCCTGCCTGAAGGAATGCCAGGATTCTGGAAACTCTGAACGCCCTAAGCTCAAATTTCCGTTCACTGCACCACTGAATATAGGTTTGCCATATTCGGTGATAAATGCGAGCTGGGGAAGGTTTCCTTGCTCTGAGCATAGTTTGAATTACCTGTTGTGAGAATCCTCTTGCTTTCAGGATGGATGTCTCAAGAGCCACGCCGTTAAAGACAGTTGATCCAGGTGCTTGTGGTAGCAAAGACCCTGAGACAGTAGATCTGGACGTTGAGGGAGTAGGAATGGAGCATCCATCGACAACCTCTGCAGATCTGTGCACCAATGTCTTCTGGGCCAAGCCGGAGCTATTAGTATCACGGCGCCCTTTCCTTGTTTTACCTTTTGCATTACCCTGGGTAACAGGGAGGTTGGTGGAAACACATAGGCTAGATGAAAGTCCCACCTCACTGACAGGGCATCCAGAAAGATCGCTCTGGGATACTTTGTTCTTGACCCGAATGTGAAGACTTTGTTGTTCTGACGTGACGCCATGAGATCTATCTCCAGTAACCCTCATTTGTCTACCAGAATTTGGAAGACCTCTGGGTGTAAATCCCATTCATTTGCATGAATGGCGTGTCGACTGAGAAAATCTGCTTCCCATTTCAGAAATGAACACTGCGGAAAAGGCTGGAAGAAGAAGTTCTGTCCACTTTAATGTGTGACTTACCTCCTTTATTACATTCTGGCTGCGAGTTCCTCCCTGATGGTTGAGGTACGCTACTTCCGTTGCATTGTCCGAGCAGATTTGGACTGGTTTCCCCTGAGGATGTCCTTTGCCTTTAATAAGTGCCATATATATGGCCTGAAGTTCCAATATATTTACTGGCAGGCAACTTTCTTCCTTGGTCCACTGCCCCTGGAAGCAACTCCTTCCTGACACTGCTCCCCAGCCGTGAAAACTGGCATCCATTGTCAGAATTTCCCAATCTGATATCCAAAAGGGTCTCCCTTTGTCCAGATGGGATGTCTGTAGCCACCAGGCTAGTTACCTCCTTACTTCCAGAGGAAGGACCATAGTCTGTGTTTTTATTGTCTGATGACAACCATTCCATTTGGAAAGGATCAGACGTTGCAGAGGCCTCGAATGGAACTGAGCATACTCCACCATGTCGAATGTCGACACCATCAACCCAATCACACGCATTGCGGTGTGAATAAATGTCCTTTGAATGTGTAGCAGCTCCTGAATCCTTGACTGAATCTTGGATATTTTGTTCAGAGGAAGAAATACTCTCTGAAGACCTGAATCCAGCCCTACACCCAAATGAGTCATCCGTTGTGACTGAACCAGGGACGACTTTGCCCAATTTATGAGCCAACCATGTGTCTGTAAACCAGCTATTTTCTGTTGCAGATGCCACTGAAGCAATTCCTGAGACTCTGCCAGGATTAATAAATCGTCGAGGTATGGAAAAATCCTTATCCCCTGCTGACAGAGATAAGATGCCATTACCACCATAATTTTGGTGAATACTCTGGGAGCTGTGGCCAGTCTAAAAGGTAGGTCCTGAAACCGAAAATGATGCTGGAGGATAGCAAACCTGAGATAGCGCTGATGGGACAGTGCTATAGGAACATGTAGGTAAGCATCCTGGATATCCAGGGGTACCATAAAATCCTCTGGCTCCATGGCCAAAATAATGGAACGTAAAGTCTCCATATGAGACCTAGGCACACAAATGTACTTGTTCAGCGCTTTGAGATTGAGTGTGGGCCGGAACGACCCATTTGGCTTCGGGACTAGAAACAGGTTGGAATAAAAACCTTGTACTCTGTGTGCACGAGGAACTGGAATTATCACTCCTGATTGAAGCAACTTCTGAACTGCCTCTTGCAAAGCCCTGGCCTTCATTTCCACTGAAAACGGGCTGGTACAAAAAAACCTTTGAGGAGGGTGTTCTTTGAAAGCAAATGCATAACCGTGATATACCGCTTCTTGCACCCAGGCATCTAGAGTACACTGCTGCCAGATCTGTGCAAACTGAAGAAGTCTGTCCCCCAGGTGGAGGCCTGCACTTTCAGGCTGATAGCTTATCTTCTGATTTAGAAGCTGGTCTTCTGGTAGCCCAATGCTTTTTAGTCTTACCAGACTTGTTGGATTGGGACTGTTTGCCATCATCCTTTCCTTTCGCTTTTCTTTGATTCCGAAAGGGCCAAAAAGCTGAAAATCTAGGTTTGAATTTGTGTGTGGAAGGAAACTTCACTTTCTTGGAGTCTGTTTCTGACTCCTCAATACTGTTTAGTTCTTTACCAAAAGGAATATCTCCAGTAAAAGGCAACGACTCCAGAACTTTTTTGGATTCTGATCCAGCTTTCCATGTACGTAGCCAACCCGCTCTGCGAGCTGCTACTGCTGAAGCTGATGCCTGAGAGGCAACAGTACCCATATTCAAGGCTGCTTTTTCCATAAACATCGCTGCCTGTTTGATATGTGCAATATGAGATTTTTGCTTTTTAGATGCCATTGAAAGATCCTCCTCCAGTGCATCAGCCCAGGCTGCCACTGCCTTTGCAATCCAGGCTGAAGCCATAGCTGGTCTTATGATTGCCCCAGACAAGGAAAAAATGGTTTTAAGAAAGTCTTCAATTCTCCTGTCCGTGACATCATTTAACAATGTTGATGGCAGAGGTAATGTAGATTTTCGCACCAGTCGAATGACATGCGTATCTACTTTGGGAGCCACCTCACTTTTTAAACAGTGCCCAGCCGGAAGAGGATAACTGGAATTCCATTTCCTTTGGAATTCTAAACTTCTTACTGGGCGTAACCCAAGCCTCTTGCATAATTTCCGTCCGCTGTTCTGACCCAAGAAACTCAATCCTAGCTGTTTTAGGACATTTAAACACACATGCCTTAAATGTTAACACAGGCTCTGCCGCCGCCTCTAAGGAAAGAATGGCTTTCATTGCACTAATCAGCTCAGGTATGTCTACTGAGATGAGTCCTTCCTCCTTGTCTTCGTATGCAGACCCGGCGTGTAATGAGTCCTCATCCTCTGACAAGTCCTCATCTGAAACAGGTGTAGACTGTTGTTTCACCTCTATGTGATTTACTTACCACCAGCCTTTCAGCCTGCTTTTGTTGAGAGGCTGCCGCTTCCTCTGCTGAATGAAATAAACCCCAGGTGGAATGGTGCATGTAAGGGTTAACAGGGTAACCTATCCCTGGTATCTGAGCTGGCATTATCCGACAGCTATACTGGATAATGTCCGTGCAAAAGTAGCCCATGGAGGTTCAACGTGAACCTGTGCCTGCCTTGGATTATTTAAAAGTCTTCGGTGAAAGCTCAAAAAATTTGCACATAATCCATTTTGAATCAGATCCTGAGAAGTTAACCCAGCTTTGCAAGACAAACATGAAATGAGTGTTGGTGCTGCTGTGGAAAGTGTATTTTCCTCACCCTTGCCGCTCTTAAACATGATAAATAAATAAATCACACACCTTTACAGTGTTACTATATAATTTGTGACTGTAATCACTTTAAAATTTGTTAAAGTGACACACTATCCGACCCTAACCTGCTTTGCACCAGCATTGAGGATCAGAATATACAGAAAAACTGACAGAATTATAGTAAAGTTAGCAATTACACTAGCAATCAATCACAGGTTATACATTAGTATAATAAGCAATATGAGCACATAATCAACTACAAATACATTTCAGGTATGTAGGAGAAACATATTACTGCATTACCTTATATAGGAGTTATAACCGTATTCATTCGCACAGCAAAAGAAAACAGCAGCAATAGTTTACAAACTTGTATGCATCAAGCACTTCTCCAACTATTCGTACTCAAAGGTAGATAGAGACTTAGTGCTGTATTGCCCGGCTCAGGAGAGTAGGATACAGGGAGACTTCACCCCGCTTCCAGGATCGATTAATATGTTAGCGAACGCTGAGTGGATCCAGATGCACACTCGCCCCATGAACCTACAGTGAACACAGACACCCAAGTGAACACTGATGCACCAGTGACACAGCCACCTATGCTGCTACTGGGTCCTTTTAGATACACAGCGTCTCAGGTGGAAGCGGGAACTCCATTCATGGTGGGAAACTCAGAGGGAACTGCTCATGAACTGGGGGGAGGGACGACCAAGGGAGCATCTGACTCCCCACTGCTGACATCAACCCTAGGGATCGCGGTCTCATACTACCCCTGGAGCCTATGATCCCTAGGGCCTAGCGCTGGTGCACCCTAGGTGGCAGCTGCGTCAGCGACTGTTTGGTAGTCTCCTCCCAAAACAGTGCAGCTGTGTCCGTTTTCCCCCTCTAAGCGGAACCAATGCTTTACCTTCTCCCTGTGCTCCGGCCACAGCCTGGCAACGTCTGCTGGACTTTCTGGTACATCCTACACAGACGCCTGCCGAAACAGCACTGTACACGTGGATAAGCGTTGTCACGACCCGGCGGGTTGTTGGAGCGACTCTTTCTAAGGTACGTATAAGACGCTTTTTAGACAAGATCGCTCAAAAAATAGTAAGACTATAAAAATAACATTAAAAAAAAAAGTTTATGGCTGCTAAAAACCAGCAGCCCATTGACCATGGTCCGACTCCTGCTGCACCAAACAAAAAACTGATTTGCCTGAGCCAGGAGGCGAGGATATATGGATGGGTCCTTTGCATGCTGGGAGGCCGAAAGCTTTGACCGATTGGTGCAAATCCACTGTCGCGTCATCATATCCCAATGTTATCCTGTGGACCCAGTTGGAGAAATGTACAGTATGAAGTTAAACTGACGAAGTTACAGAGAGAATACAAAATAAACCTATATGCCTCGATTGTCAATGAATAGGTGGTAATCTGAGGAATAAGATAAAAATGATATTAGTTATCCTAACAAGAATTATCTGGATAATTTAATGTGTTCTTTATTGGTGAATAATTGTACTTACTGATTTGTTCATATGTTGAAGTAACATTAATATGAATGATAATAAGAGCTATATGATATTTCCTGGATTAAATTGTTAAATTTTTTCTCTCTAACGTCCTAGTGGATGCTGGGGACTCCGTAAGGACCATGGGGAATAGACGGGCTCCGCAGGAGATATGGGCACTTTAAAAAAGAATTTAGATTCTGGTGTGCTCTGGCTCCTCCCTCTATGTCCCTCCCCCAGTTTGAATCTGTACCCGGACGAGCTGGGTGCTGGTCAGTGAGCTCTCCTGAGCTTGCTGTAAGAAAGTATTTTGTTAGTTTTTTTTTATTTTCAGGGAGCTCTGCTGGCAACAGACTCCCTGCATCGTGGGACTGAGGGGAGAGAAGCAGCCCTACTCTCTGCAGATAGGTCCTGCTTCTTAGGCTACTGGACACGATTCGCTCCAGAGGGATCGTACACAGGATCTCACCCTGGTCGTCCGATCCCAGAGCCGCGCCGCCGTCCCCCTCGCAGAGCCGGAAGACAGAAGCCGGGTGAAAGAAGCAAGAAGACTTCGAAATCGGCGGCAGAAGACTCCAGTCTTCACTGAGGTAGCGCACTGCTGCAGTGCTGTGCGCTACCTCAGTGAAGACTGGAGTCTTCTGCCCCATTGCTCCCACACTACACCCACATACTCCGGTCACTGTAAGGGTGCAGGGCGCAGGGGGGGCGCCCTGGGCAGCAATTAGATACCTCTTTGGCAAAAGTTTGCATATATACAGTTGGGCACTGTATATATGTATGAGCCCCCGCCAAAAATTGTACATTAATGCGGGACAGAAGCCCGCCGTCGAGGGGGCGGGGCTTCTTCCTCAGCACTCACCAGCGCCATGTTTTTTCTCCACAGCACCGCTGAGAGGAAGCTCCCCAGCCTCTCCCCTGCAGTTACACGGTAGAAGAGGGTAAAAAGAAAGGGGGGGGGGGGGGGCACATAATTAGGCGCAAAAATCAATATAAACAGCAGCTACTGGGTTAACATTAAGTTACTGTGTTATTCCTGGATTAATAGCGCTGGGGTGTGTGCTGGCATACTCTCTCTCTGTCTCTCCAAAGGGCCTTATGGGGGAATTGTCTTCAGATGAGCATTCCCTGAGTGTGTGGTGTGTCGGTACGTGTGTGTCGACATGTCTGAGGTAAAAGGCTCCCCTAAGGAGGAGATGGAGCAAATGTGTGTGTGAGGGTGTCTCCGTCGACAACGCCGACACCTGTTTGGATATGTGTAATTAAGTGCTAAGGTGAATTTATTGCACAAAAGATTAGAGAACAGAAAGGGAATCTACCCATGTCTGTCCCTATGTCGCAGAGACCTTCAGAGTCTCTCAATGATCACTATCCAAAATAATAGACACTGATATCGACACGGAGTCTGACTCCAGTGTCGACTACGATAATGCAAAGTTACAGCCAAAATGGCAGAAAAGTATTCAATATATGATTATTGTAATAAAAGATGATTTGCATATCACTGATGACTCATCTGTCCCTGACACAAGGGTACACATGTTTAAGGGGAAGAAAGCTGAGGTAAATTTCCCTCCTATCATGATAAAAAAGAGCGGGAATCTCCAGACAAGAGACTGCAGTTTCCCACAAAGAATTCTCAGGGAGTATCCTTTCCCTACTAGGGCCAGGATACGATGGGAATCTTTTCCTAGGGTGCCACGTTTGCCCAAAAGGTAGCCCTGACGTAACCGCTATCCTCAGGGATCCTGCAGATAGCGTGCACATTCTGGTACACTACTCAGACCGGCGATTGTGTCGGCATGGGTTTATAGCGCTGTAGCAGCGTGGACAGGTACCTTATCAGCAGAGATTGAGACCCTAGTATGTGTATGTATATATATATATATATATATATATATATATATATCCTCCACTGCATAGATGCACTCTCCTTTTCAACATGTAGGGTGCATCATTAATAGTCCCATATAGCGACCTCCAATATCTCCCAAAGCAAGTGCACTCACTACGTTTTCAATTCCAAGTTTCCACAGTTTATTTTATTCAATTCAATCTGCAGGTACAGTTGTATCAATTTAGTTCCTTCGTAAACATGTCCATATAGGAGTCAATACACCACTTCCAATTTACATCAATCCACCTTTATCGTTCCTCTAGGGATACATAGATACTCTGAATAACTCCAAATATCCATATCAATGGTGTGGCTCCATTTATTTATGGTTTTTACATGTTATGGATTCTTATGGTACATCATATCTTTTTTTCTATGTCTGTTGACTTCGGCCGCTTTTCGTGCCGTTAAAGACCCACATCTAGAACATACCAAAAAAACAAATACATACTATTACAAACTTGCATGGATGTGTGTTAACACCAGCGGAATCGTTGCATCCTATAGCTACCTGATCTGCCGAACTCCTCGGCGTGCGTTCCACCGTCCTGCGCATGTCAATACTCACAGCGGGAGTCCGGGCACTAAGTCCCGTCAATCCGGTCACATGGTACGCTTCTGCCACTCCCCTCATTAGGCCGCGTCCACCGCATATTACGTCATCATTAGACTCCTTATGCGGGTCACATGCGTTCCACTTCGTTCTCCCCTTATATTAACCTCAGCCTCCAGCTGAATATGCGATGTAATATCAATCTGGCTATCCTTTGCTATTTAATTTCACTGGTGATCACACATCCATACAATTACAAGTTACAATACACACCAACATTTAGTATTAAAAACAATTCCTAATTTCCTATTCTATTTATTAAAAACTAAAACACACATTATTGAATGGTATATATCCTGGCAATATTTATCAAAGTGATATTCCCTTCCTCTAATATTTTTATGTTTTTATAACATGGCCCTCATCCTTAGCATCCAAGAAAGCATTTAAAATGTATACTTTCTCTGACGTCCTAGTGGATGCTGGGAACTCCGTAAGGACCATGGGGAAAAGCGGCTCCGCAGGAGACTGGGCACAAAAAGAAAGCTTTAGGACTACCTGGTGTGTACTGGCTCCTCCCCCTATGACCCTCCTCCAAGCCTCAGTTAAGATTTTTGTGCCCGACCGAGCTGGGTGCAATCTAGGGGGCTCTCCTGAGCTTCTTAGAAAAAGTTAGTTTTAGGTTTTTTATTTTCAGTGAGACCTGCTGGCAACAGGCTCACTGCATCGAGGGACTAAGGGGGGAAGAAGCGAACCTGCCTGCTCGCAGCCAGCTTGGGCTTCTTAGGCTACTGGACACCATTAGCTCCAGAGGGACCGAACACAGGTTCAGCCTCGGAGTCCGGTCCCAGAGCCGCGCCACCGGCCCCCTTACAGAGCCAGAAGCAAGAAGAGGTCCGAAAAATCGGCGGCAGAAGACATCAGTCTTCACCAAGGTAGCGCACAGCACTGCAGCTGTGCGCCATTGCTCCTCATGCACACCACACACTCCGGTCACTGATGGGTGCAGGGCGCTGGGGGGGGGGCGCCTTGAGCAGCAATATAAACACCTTGGCTGGCAAAAATACATCACATATAACCCCCAGGGCTATATGGATGTATATTAACCCCTGCCAGATTCCAGAAAAAAGCGGCAGAAAAGTCCGCAGAGAAGGGGGCGGAGCCTATCTCCTCAGCACACTGGCGCCATTTTCCCTCACAGCTCCGTTGGAGGGAAGCTCCCTGGCTCTCCCCTGCAGTTAATACACTACAGAAAGGGTTAAAAAGAGAGGGGGGGCACAATTTAGGCGCAGTGTACAAATATATGCAGCTATAAGGGAAAACACTTTTTTATAGGTGCTATCCCTGTGATATATAGCACCCTGGTGTGTGCTGGCATACTCTCCCTCTGTCTCCCCAAAGGGCTTTGTGGGGTCCTGTCCTCTATCAGAGCATTCCCTGTGTGTGTGCTGTGTCGGTACGGCTGTGTCGACAGGTATGTGGAGGATAATGAGGTGGAGGCGGAGCGAATGCCTGTAAATATGTTGTCACCCCCTGCGGGGTCGACACCGGGGTGGTTGAACTTATGGAAGGATTACGTGAAAGTGTCAACTCCTTACATAAAAGGTCGACGACACGGAACAGCCGGCTACTCAGCTTGTGCCTGTTCCAGCGTCTCAAATGTCATGGGGGGCTTTAAAATCGCCCGCTACCTCAGATAACAGACACAGATGTCGACACGGATACTGACTCCAGTGTCGACATCGATGAGACTGGTGTACCCTCCAAATAGGTCCTCCCGTTACAGGATTGAGGCAATGAAAAATGTATTACACATTTATGATTATACCCCAGGTACCACATAAAAGGGTATTGTGTTTGGTGAGAGAAAACTATTAGTAGTTTTTCCTGCATCTGAGAAATTAAATGAGGTGTGTGAGGAAGAGTGGTCTTCCCCCGGTAAGAAATTGATAATTTCTACAACGGTTATTGGCAGCGTACCCTTTCCCGCCAGAGGATAGGTCACGCGGGGAAACACCCCATAGGGTAGATACAGCGCTTACACGCTTATCAGAAAAGGTGGCACTACCGTCTCCGGATACGGCCGCCCTGAAGGAACCTGCTGATAGAAAGCAGGAGGTTACCCTATAAGATATGGTCACACACTAGGGCATTATATTGCTACCAGCCGTTGCTTCGGCATGGATGTGCAGTGCTCCCGCTGCGTGGTCAGATTCCCTGTCGGAAAATAACTATGGATAGGGACAATATTTTGCTGAAAATAGAGCATATAAAAGACGTGGTCTTATACATGCGTGATGCACAGAGGGATATTTGCCGGCTGGCATCAAAAATAAGCGCTAGGTCCATTGCCGCCAGACGGGGGTTATGGACTTGACAATGGTCAGGCGATGCCGACTCGTATCGGCACATGGAAGTTGCCCTATAAGGGGGTAAAACTGTTTGGGGATAGTTTTTCAGACCTCGCTTCCACAGCTACTGCTGGGAAATCGATTTTTTTGCCACAGGCTACCCCACAACAAAAGAAAGCACCGTATCATCAAGTACAGTCCTTTCGGCCCCAGAAAAGCAAGAGGGCTAGAGGCTCATCCTTTCTGCCGAGAGGCAAAAGTAGAGGAAAAAGCTGCAACACACAGCTAGTTCCCAAAAGCAGAAGTCCTCCCTGCGTCCGGTAGGTCCACAGCATGGTGCTGGGGCTGCTCAGGCGGACCCGGGTACGGTGGGGGCCCGTCTCAGATATTTCAGCGGACAGTGGGCTCTCTCACATGGATCCCTGGGTCCTTCAAGCAGGATCTCAGGGGTACAGGCTGGAGTTCGAGACGTTCTTCCCCCCGCCGTTTCCTAAAATCTGCCTTACCGGCACCTCCCTCTGCCAGGGAGACGGTGTTGGTGGATATTCAACACTATAATCACAACAAGTGATTGTCAAGGTACCCCTCCTTCAGCAAGGAAGGGGTTACTATTCCACAGTGGTTGTGGTACCGAAACGGTTCGGTGAGACCCATCTTGAAATTAAAATACTTGAACTTTTATATCAGAAGATTCAAGTTCAAGATGGAATCGCTCAGGGCGGTTATTACGAGCCTGGACGAGGGGGATTACAGGGTCTCCCTGGACATCAAGGATGCGTACCTGCATGTCCCCATTTACCCCCCTCACCAGGAGTACGGCCGTTGGAGTTGTCCACGGCACCGAAGGTCTTTACCTAGGTAATGGCCGAAGTGACGATACTCCTTCGCAAGAAGGAAGTTTTTATTATCCCGTACTTGGACGATCTCCTGATAAAGGCGAGGTCCAAAGAACAGTTGGTAGTGGGGGTAGCAGACGTGCTACAACAGCACGACTGGATTCTCAATATTCCAAAGTCACAGCTGGTCCCGACGACACATCTTCTGTTCCTGGGAATGTTTCTGAACGCAGGCCAGAAAAGAGTGTTTCTTCCAGTGGAAAAAGCAGAGGAGTTGTCATCTCTAGTCAGAGACATCCTAAAACCAGGACAGGTGTCGGTACATCAATGCACACGAGTCCTGGGAAAAATGGTAGCTTCGTACGAAGCATAATTCCATTCGGAAGACTCCACGCAAGGACGTTCCAGTGGGACCTGTGGGACTAATGGTCCGGGTCCCATCTACAGATACAACAGCGGATAACCCTGTCAGCAAGAAACAGGGTGTCGCTGCTGTGGTGGCTGCAGAGGGCTCATCTACTAGAGGGCCGCAGATTCGGAATACAGGACTGGGTCCTGGTGACCACGGATGCCAGCCTTCGGGGCTGGGGTGCAGTCACACAGGGAAGAAATTTCCAAGGAGATTTCGCTTCACATAAATATTCTGCAGCTAAGGGCCATTTACAATACCCTAAGCCAAGCAAGGCCCCTGCTTCAGAACCAGCCGGTACTGATCCAATCAGACGACATCACGGCGGTCGCCCATGTAAACAGACAGGGCGGCACAAGAAGCAGGATGGCGATGGCAGAAGCCACAAGGATTCTCCGATGGGCGACCTACACCCAGGAGAATGGGGACTTCATCCAGAAGTTTTCCAAATGCGGGTAAACCGTTGGGAATGACCACGGGTGGACATGATGGCGTCCCGTCTCAACAAGAAGTTGAAAAGATATGGCGCCAGGTCAAGGGACCCTCAGGCGATCGCTGGGGACGCTCTAGTGACACCATGGGTGTACCAGTCGGTTTATGTGTCTCCTCCTCTACCTCTCATACCCAAGGTACTGAGAATAATAAGAAGGCGAGGAGTGAAAACCATACTCGGGGTTCCGGATTGGCCATGAAGAGCTTGGTACCCGGAATTTCAAGAGATGCTGGCAGAGGACCCTTGGCCTCTGCCGCTCAGACAAGACCTGCTGCAGCAGGGACCCTGTCTGTTCCAAGACTTACCGCGGCTGCGTTTGACGGCATGGCGGTAGAACACCGGATCCTAAAGAAAAAGGGTATTCCGAACGAAGTCATCCCTACCCTGATCATAGCCAGGAAGGATGTCACCGCAAGACATTATCGCCGCGTTTGGCGAAAATTTGTTGCTTGGTGGGAGGCCATGAAGGCCCCGACGGAGGAATTTCAACTATGTCGATTCCTGCACTTCCTGCAAGCAGGGGTGACGTTTGGGCCTCAAATTGGGGTCCATCAAGGTCCAGATTTCGGATCTGTCGAATTTCTTCCAGAAAGAACTGGCTTCACTGCCTGAAGTTCAGACTTTGGTTAAAGGAGTACTACATATTCAGCCTCCTTTTTGTGCCTCCTGTGGCACTTTTTGGATCTCAACGTGGTGTTGGATTTCCTAAAGTCGCATGGGTAGAGCCACTTAAAACCATGGAGCTAAAGTATCTCGCTTGGAAAGTGGTCATGCTGTTGGCCTTGGCCTTGGCCAGGCGTGTGTCAGAATTGGCGGCTCTGTCATGTAAAAGGCCTTATCTGATTTTCTATATGGATAGGGCAGAGTTGAGGACTCGTCCTCAGTTTCTCCCGAAGGTGGTCTCAGGTTTTCACTTGAACCAACCTATTGTGGTGCCTGCGGCTACTGGGGACTTGGAGGATTCCAAGTTGCTGGACGTAGTCAGGGCCCTGAAAATTTTATTTTTCCAGGACGGCTGGAGTCAGGAAAACTGACTCGCTGTTTATCCTGATGGCACCCAACAAGCTGGGTGCTCCTGCTTCTAAGCAGTCTATTGCGCGCTGGATTTGTAGCACTATTCAGCTGGCGCATTCTGCCGTAGGATTACCGCAGCCTAAATCA
The DNA here is from genome assembly GCF_028390025.1 of Pseudophryne corroboree. Lineage (NCBI taxonomy): Eukaryota > Metazoa > Chordata > Amphibia > Anura > Myobatrachidae > Pseudophryne > Pseudophryne corroboree. The sequence goes on along the minus strand of NC_086445.1, from coordinate 790,815,659 downwards.
ATAAAAGCCCATTCCACAAGGACGGTGGGCTCATCTTGGGCGGCTGCCCGAGGGGTCTCGGCTTTACAACTTTGCCGAGCAGCTACTTGGTCAGGGGCAAACACGTTTGCAAAATTCTATGAATTTGATACCCTGGCTGAGGAGGACCTGGAGTTCTCTCATTCGGTGCTGCAGAGTCATCCGCACTCTCCCGCCCGTTTGGGAGCTTTGGTATAATCCCCATGGTCCTTACGGAGTTCCCAGCATCCACTAGGACGTCAGAGAAAATAAGAATTTACTTACCGATAATTCTATTTCTCGTAGTCCGTAGTGGATGCTGGGCGCCCATCCCAAGTGCGGATTGTCTGCAATACTTGTACATAGTTATTGTTAACTAATCGGGTTCTTGTTGTGAGCCATCTATTCAGAGGCTCCTCTGTTATCATGCTGTTAACTGGGTTTCATATCACAAGTTGTACGGTGTGATTGGTGTGGCTGGTATGAGTCTTACCCGGGATTCAAAATCCTTCCTTATTGTGTACGCTCGTCCGGGCACAGTATCCTAACTGAGGCTTGGAGGAGGGTCATAGGGGGAGGAGCCAGTGCACACCAGGTAGTCCTAAAGCTTTCTTTTTGTGCCCAGTCTCCTGCGGAGCCGCTATTCCCCATGGTCCTTACGGAGTTCCCAGCATCCACTACGGACTACGAGAAATAGAATTATCGGTAAGTAAATTCTTATTTTCATTCATCCCCCTTGGGGCTATTGTGTCTAGATCATAAATCCATCTAGCTTCTCTCCTTAATAATTTCTGATCTCTATTGCCACCTCGTTCTAATGGCGGCTCATGATCTATTACCATACACCGTAGAGATGCTACTGTATGAGACTTCTGTAAGAAATGCCGGGCCACTGGTTTATCACTTTTGCCCTCACTGATTGCTTCCCTAATTGATCTCCTATGGTTGGCCATTCTTTCTCTAAAATTCCTTGTAGTCTTCCCCACATAGACCAAGCTACATGGGCAAATTAATATGTAAATCACATATTTGGAAGTACAGGTGAGACGGTATTTAATTCCAATTTGAGCTCCTGAATGTGGATGAGAAAACGTCCTACCCGACATCATACCGCTGCACGTTGTGCATCCTGTGCAACGGTAACAGCCAAAACGATTTTTATTCAACCAAGTTCTTGTAGTTTTTTTATCAAAATTTTTGGTTGGTTTCATCAATAGCTGTTTTAAATTAGGACCTCTTTTAAAGGCTACCAACGGTTTTCCCAAAGTTTTCTTTAGATTCTTATCTGATTCTACTATAGGCCAGTGTTTTTTCACTGACTTACTAAATGCAGTGGCTTTTGTGTCAAACTGTTTCAACACTACAAACCTTTTATCATTTTTAACAGTTATTTTCTGCTCCTTCTCTTCCCAAATCTTCCATGCCCTTCTCAAGCATTTTTCTAAGACTTGGGGTGTATATCCCCTTTCCAAAAACCGTTCCTTCATTTCCCCCACCTGTACCTGTGTTTTATCTATCTCCGTATTATTTCTCAAGACACGTACAAACTGGGACACCGGAAGGCCTTCTACCAGTGGTTTTGGATGATGGCTTGTACCAAATAGTATAGAGTTCCTATCTCTACTCTTCCTATATAATGTAGTTCCTAAGCCTCCATTTGTTTTAAAAATGGAGATATCCAGGAACTCTATACAGGTTGAGTATCCCATATCCAAATATCCGAAATACGGAATATTCCGAAATACGGACTTTTTCGAGCGAGAGTGAGATAGTGAAACTTTTGTTTTCTGATGGCTCAATGTACACAAACTTTGTTTAATACACAAAGTTATTAAAAATATTGTATTAAATGACCTTCAGGCTGCGTGTATAAGGTGTATATGAAACATAAATGAATTGTGTGAATGTACACACACTTTGTTTAATGCACAAAGTTATAAAAAATATTGTCTAAAATTACCTTCAGGCTGTGTGTATAAGGTGCATATAAAACATAAATGCATTCTGTGCTTAGATTTAGGTTCCATTACCATGATATCTCATTATGGTATGCAATTATTCCAAACTACGGAAAAATCCGATATCCAAAATACCTCTGGTCCCAAGCATTTTGGATAAGGGATACTCAACCTGTACTATCAACCTGTATGTTGCTGGTGAAACGAATAGGACTATCCAATAAATTTAAATCCCTTACCATTCCTGGAAAAGGGCCTCTGTCCCTCTCCATAAAATTAGGATATCATCTATAAATCGAAAATAATGCAGAAGGCTGGGACCATATTTGGGATATATATGCTCTTCTTCGTACTCTGTCATAAATATATTTGCATACACCGGAGCCAAATTGGATCCCATCGCGGTCCCAGCATTCTGCATATAGTAGGATGTACCATATCTGAAATGATTATTTTCCAAAACACTTAGAACCAGATCACAAACATATTCAATCGGTGGGCCATCAAAAATCACCTCAATCAATCTTTTTCTCACTGCCTCGACTCCCAACTCATGTGGGATCGAAGTATATAATGAGACTACATCCAATGTGGCAAAAAATATCTCATCTAATGGTCCCTCTATGTTTTTCAATTTTGAAAGAAGATGGGGCGTATCCTTAATATAACTTTTACTCTCCACTACCACAGGTTGGAGGAAAATGTCTACATATTGAGCAATTGGCTGTAAAACAGAGCCTCTTGCTGACACTATAGGCCTTCCTGGTGGGGCACTAAGCGACTTGTGTATCTTTGGAATACTATAGAGAATTGGACAAGCTGGTTCATTTACTGTCAACAATTCTACCAGTTCTGTGTCCAACCAACCATGTTGGATACCCCTATCCAATAACATATCAATCTTTGATTTTATTCGTAACATGGGGTTATCTTTCACTTCCCTATAGGTTTTCACATCCGCCAGTTGTTGTTTAATCTCAAGATCATAATAATCATAGTCTAACACCACTATTGCTCCTCCCTTATCTGCCATCCTAATGACTATTTTGTCATTGTTTTGTAGTGAAGATAGTGCCTTCTTTTGATCCACACTTAGATTAAATCTGTAATGATGTTCCTTATTCATCTTATTATAATCCCCCTCAACCATACGCAAGAAAGTTTTTATACTTGCGTTGTTTGACTGGGGGTCAAATGTACTAGGCTTCCCCTTTAAGGATCTATATTTTCGCTCAATTTCCTCTTGGGGTTCTTTAAAGAACTCCTTCAACCTTAATTTTCTTCCTAATTTGTATAAATCAACTTGAGTGTCAAACGTGCTACCTATAAACGTTGGAACGAATGTGAACCCTAGTGCTAATACCGATAATTCTGACTCAGTTAATGGATATTTTGATAAATTGAAGACATTATTTTTTAACGCCTCCTTCTTCCCCTTCTTCCTCCCCCTCCTCGGGTGCGGCCTCTTTTTGCTCTTGTATCTGTAGTTGGACCTTTGTCCATATCCACCCCTAAAAAATTATCAGAGCCACTAGGTGGAAGTCCCTCTAAATGTTCTACTTCCGAGGAGGAACATGAGGAATCTACTGAATAGGGTTGTTTGTCTAAAATACCTCTGTTTTTGGCTGGGGTATTTAACATTTTCCCCACTTAACCATCTATAGACATTGTGATTTTTATAGTCATTTAATACTACATCCAATTTGTTCCTCTTAAATGCTACTAGGTCCTTTCTGTACCGTTCTATATTTATAGATAATTTCTCCATCCACTTTTCACCCACATCCTCATCTAATTTCGGTTGGAGCTGTGATTTAAAATCCCCCAACTCTCCTTTTATTTTTTTGAGGTCATTGCCCATATATATGTGTGTATATATAGAGATATATATATATATATATGTATATATAGATATATATATATATATATATATATATATATATATATATATATAGATGCTGTCTTAAGAGATATATATATATATATAAAACATGCCCAAAGAGACATTAGTCTACTGGGTTCTAGAGTCAAAGCTATGTCGATTTCTGCTTGACGTGTCCTGTAGAATATGCAATGGACAGATGATGCCGACTTAAGAGGCATATGGAAGGCTGAGGATTGTGTGGAGAAGGGTTCTCGGACCTGGTCTCCACAGCTATAGCTGGTAATTCTGATATTTTGCCTTATATTCCTGCACAGCCTAGGAAAGCACGACATTATCAAATGCAGCCTTTCGAACACAAAGAAACAAGAAAGTCCGAGGTGCGTCTTTTCTTGCCAGAGGCAGGGGCAGAGGAAAGAAGCTGCACAACACAGCTAGTTCCCAGGAACAGAAGTCCTCCCCGGCCTCTACAAAATCCACCGCATGTCGCTGGGGTTCCACAGGCGGAGCTAGGCCCGGTGGGGGCACGCCTTCGTAAGTTCAGCCACAAGTGGGTTCACTCCCTGTTGGATCCCTGGGCAATAGATTTTGTGTCTCAGGGATACAAGCTGGACTTTGAGGAGATGCCCCCTCACCGACGGCCCTGCCGGCTTCCCCCCACGAGAGGGAAATAGTGTTAACTGCAATTCACAAATTGTATCTTCAACAGGTGGTGGTCAAGGTTCCCCTCCTTCAACAAGGAGGGGGTTATTATTCGACCATGTTGTAGTCCCGAAACCGGACGGTTCGGTCAGACCCATATTGAATTTAAAATCCCTGAACATATACCTGAAAAGGTTCAAGTTCAAGATGGAATCGCTAAGAGAGGTCATCGCAAGCCTGAAAGGGGAAGATTTTATGGTGTCTCTGGACATAAAGGATGCATACCTTCATGTCCCCATTTATCCACCTCATCAGGCGTACCTCAGAATTGCGGTACGGGATTGTCATTACCAATTTCAGATGTTGCCGTTTGGTCTCTCCACGGCCCCGAGAATATTCACAAAGGTAATGGCGGAAATGATGGTGCTCCTGCGGAAGCAAGGTGTCACTATTATCCCGTACTTGGACGATCTCCTCATAAAAGCGAGATCAAGAGAGCAGTTGCTGAACAGCGTATCATTTTCTCTGGAAGTGTAACTGCAACACGGCTGGATTCTATATATTCCAAAGTCGCAGTTGGTTCCTACAGCTCATCTGCCTCTCCTAGGCATGATCCTAGACACAGACCAGAAAAGGGTTTATCTCCTGATAGAGAGAGCTCAGGTGCTCATGACACTGGTCAGGAATCTATTAAAACCAAAACAGGTGTCAGTGCATCACTGCACTCGAGTCCTGGGAAGGATGGTGGCATCATACGAGGCCATTCCCTTTGGCAGGTTCCATGCGAGGACCTTCCAATGGGACTTACTGGACAAGTGGTCCGGATCACATCTTCAGATGCATCGGTTAATCACCCTGTCCCCCAGGGCCAGGGTGTCACTCCTGTGGTGGCTGCAAAGTTCTCACCTTCTAGAGGGACGCAGATTCGGAATTCAGGACTGGGTCCTGGTGACCACGGACGCTAGCCTCCGAGGGTGGGGAGCAGTCACACAGGGAAGAAATTTCCAAGGTCTGTGGTCAAGTCAAGAGACTTGCCTTCACATCAACATCCTGGAACTAAGGGCCGTATACAGCGCCCTACGTCAAGCGGAGCACTTGCTTCGCTACCAACCGGTTCTGATTCAGTCAGACAACATCACCGCAGTGGCTCATGTGAACCGCCAAGGCGGCACAAGGAGCAGAGTGGCGATGGCAGAAGCCACCAGAATTCTTCGCTGGGCGGAGAATCACGTAAGCGCTCTGTCAGCAGTGTTCATCCCGGGAGTGGACAACTGGGAAGCAGACTTCCTCAGCAGACACGACCTGCACCCGGGAGAGTGGGGACTTCATCAGGAAGTCTTCACACAGATCACATATCGGTGGGAACTGCCACAGGTGGACATGATGGCATCCCGCATCAACAAAAAACTACAGAGGTATTGCGCCAGGTCAAGAGATCCTCAAGCAATAGCGGTAGACGCCCTGGTGACACCGTGGGTGTTCCAGTCGGTCTATGTATTTCCTCCTCTTCCTCTCATACCAAGGTGCTGAGGCTAATAAGAAAAAGAGGAGTGAGAACAATCCTCATTGTTCCAGGTTGGCCACGAAGGACCTGGTATCCAGATCGGCAAGAAATGCTCACAGAGGACCCGTGGCCTCTTCCTCTAAGACAGGACCTGTTGCAACAGGGGCCCTGTCTGTTCCAAGACTTACCGCGGCTGCGTTTGACGGCATGGCGGTTGAACGCCGGATCCTAGCAGAAAAGGGCATTCCGGACGAGGTCATTCCTACGCTGATGAAGGCTAGGAAGGACGTGACAGCTAAACATTATCACCGTATATGGCGAAAATATGTTTATTGGTGTGAGGCCAGGAAGGCTCCTACAGAGGAATTCCAGCTGGGCCGTTTCCTCCACTTCCTACAGTCGGGAGTGAATTTGGGCCTGAAATTGGGCTCCAATAAGGTCCAGATTTCGGCCCTATCCATTTTCTTTCAAAAAGAGTTGGCTTCTCTACCAGAAGTTCAGACGTTTGTAAAGGGAGTGCTGCATATTCAGACTCCTTTTGTGCCTCCAGTGGCACCTTGGGATCTTAACGTGGTGTTGAGTTTCCTGAAATCCCACTGGTTTGAACCACTTAAAACGGTGGAATTAAAATATCTCACGTGGAAGGTGGTCATGCTATTAGCCTTGGCTTCGGCTAGGCGTGGGTCAGAATTAGCGGCTTTGTCACATAAAAGCCCCTATCTGGTTTTACATATGGATAGAGCAGAATTGCGGACCCGTCCACAATTTCTGCCAAAAGTGGTGTCATCTTTTCATATGAACCAACCTATTGTGGTGCCTGTGGCTACTCGTGACTTGGAGGATTCCGAGTTACTGGATGTGGTCAGGGCTTTGAAGGTTTATGTAGCCAGAACGGCTCGAGTCAGGAAAACGGAGTCGCTGTTTATCCTGTATGCATCCAACAAGCTGGGTGCTTCTGCTTCAAGGCAAACTATTGCTCGCTGGATCTGTAACATGATTCAGCAGGCTCATTCTGCGGCTGGATTGCCGCTGCCAAAATCAGTTAAAGCCCATTCCACTAGGAACGTGGGCTCTTCTTGGGCGGCTGCCCGAGGGGTCTCGGCATTACAACTATGCCGAGCTGATACTTGGTCAGGTTCAAACACTTTTGCAAAGTTCTACAAGTTTGATACCCTGGCTGATGAGGACCTATTGTTGCTCAATCGGTGCTGCAGAGTCATCCGCACTCTCCCGCCCGTTTTGGGAGCTTTGGTATAATCCCCATGGTCCTTATGGAGTCCCCAGCATCCACTAGGACGTTAGAGAAAATAAGATTTTACTTACCGGTAAATCTATTTCTCGTAGTCCGTAGTGGATGCTGGGCGCCCGTCCCAAGTGCGGACTTCTTCTGCAATACTTGTATATAGTTATTGTTGCAATAAGGGCTATGTTATTGTTGCATCAGGGTTGAACTGATGCTCTGTTGTTGTTCATACTGTTGACTGGGTAAGTTTATCACAAGTTATACGGTGTGATTGGTGTGGCTGGTATGTATCTTGCCCTGGATTACCAAAATCCTTTCCTTGTACTGTCAGCTCTTCCGGGCACAGTTTCTCTAACTGAGGTCTGGAAGAGGGACATAGAGGGAGGAGCCAGAGCACACCAGAATCTAAATTCTTTCTTAAAGTGCCCATGTCTCCTGCGGAGCCCGTCTATTCCCCATGGTCCTTACGGAGTCCCCAGCATCCACTACGGACTACGAGAAATAGATTTACCGGTAAGTAAAATCTTATTTTAATCACTAAAGCTTATGACTCCCTATCTCATATCTTGGTTCACCCAATAACAATCAACTCTGTGTCCTGCCACTGAGTTCCTTATCTGGTATGGGACTCGCCTCTCTGCATCGTGTTTGGAGACTCTCTCTGCAGTTGGAGTTCACCAATCACAACATTGTTATCGGAGGACTGCAGTAGAAAGCACACGTTCACTACTGTTGAAATGTTGTTGAATTAATATTTACATGTTTGGATATGCAGGTGCCTTTACATGTGTAATCTGCAACATTTGACTACTGATCTGTGTTTACTGTGACCTAATGGTCATCAGCAGGTTAAACACTCAACTCTATGGAAACAATTGAGCAGTGGTATTGAGTTAATGGCTGTGGTACGAAGGGAGGGTCCTTCACCGTTCCTATCACTGAGTGGAGAACATGCCTTTGGTGGGGAGCTCTGTCGGTATACATCTCTTCATAGACGGAGTAGAATGTACTGTTAAAAATGGTTTAAAGGTGTGTTATGATTAGATGCTGGGAGACAGCTGCTCGATCATGTGTACAGCTAGAGATTGCATTGGAAACAAAATAACTAAACCCCAGCTCTGTTATGGGCCCTACACACTTGCGATCCGCCACCAAAGCTGCCCGACGGCAGATACGGCTAACGGGCGACATGGTGGCGGGTGGGGGGGGGGGGGGGCAGTGACGGGGAAGGAGTGAAGTTTCTTCACTCCCCCCGTCACCCGGCTCCATAGCAGTGCAGGCAAATATGGACGGGATCGTCCATATTGGCTTGCATGCACAAGCGACGGGGCAGCATCGATGGAGGCAGCAATGTTCATCATTGCTGCCTCCACACTGAAAGATATGAACGGTATCTCGTTCATTAATGAACAAGATCGTCCATATCTTTCAGTTTTATCGCCCAGTGTGTAGGGCGCATTATATTAAATATGAGTAATTATTGTATACTACGGTTCATTGCATGTAAATTTCTGAAACTATTAAATAATTTCTGTTATGTGTGAGTATATACTGAATAAATAAAAAATGACACCTTCATGAAATGTCTGTATATTTACTGGATTTCAAACGGATGAAGCAGAATGTTGCTTTAATTGCGTACAAATCCAGGCTACTTTGTGCAGTCAGACTTTTGTAGGTTACTGCAAGCATTCATTATACATGCTGTGAGAGACAAATCTCATTCCACTTACAGTCTCTTGTGAAATGAATCTTCCTTTAGTCCTTGCAGTAACAGGACATCATTCTGTTTGATTGTAGAAATGAAAGAGCATGGTATGTCTATGAATAACACATACTAGCAGGTACTAGAGCAATATTTCTGGTTTACTTTATTTTAGTGGATGGCAAGCTGTTCATGTGGGGTGAAAATGTGGAAGGTCAGCTTGGCCTTGCCAATGAGAAAAATATTTGCACCCCTCGCCAAGTGGACATTGGGAAGCCTATTTCATGGATTTCCTGTGGCTATTACCATTCCGCATTTGTAACACGTAAGTAAAGTTCATAGCGTATTTGGATGTAGATAGCAAATTATGATGTATGGTGAATATATGTACTGTATGTGGATGTGGATCACAGACATGGTGGTAAAACATCCACTTGGCTTCCTAGTGTAAACCCAACACCCCCGGCATCGGCAGCACTGTGTCCCTGTACTGAACACATACGTCAAGGCAGATGACAGGTGCTGTTAATTAATTAGCCAAGATTCTGGCTAACTAATTGAGGAAAACCTGTTCTGAATCCTTCAGTCCTGCTGCTGCTGCTGCTCTAAACCTGGAAAGATCCTGATGACTAAAACCCCATTGTTTATCCAGTTGTATATTAAAGTATTAAGGTGAATGAAACTACTAAGGACAGTGCAGGGCTCTCTGTATAACATATTTCCCAACATGACCCTCTCCAGGAGGGACACAATGCTCTGCTTCTGGACTTTTCTCTTAATCTATGATTGCCGGCACCTGTTTTGAACAGGTTAGTGGATATGAAAGGTGTTTTAGTACCGGTGATGGCAATCATAGATTTAGAGAAAAGTCCAGAAGCAGAGCATTCTGTCCCTCCTGGAGAGGGTCATGTTGGGAGGTATTATATACAGAGAACCCTGCACTCTTCTTAGTAGTTTCATTCACCTTAACCCCTTCAGTGGCAAGTTTTAAATTTAAAAACACACCCTAAGCTCGCCCCCAGACAATAGGAGTCGGGGGAGGGGGGGGGTTAGCGGGCTAAACTCTATAATGGAGTATGCTGATTCCCGGGCGCCGTGCACGCTGCATGGCTGTCCCCGGGGAATCAGTCAGTAGTAGTATCATACTTGCCTACCTGACCCCCTCCATGAGGGAGAAGATGCTCTGCTACTGGACTTTCCTGGTAATGTATGATTGCCATCACCTGTGGTGAAACACCTTTCGTATCAATTAACTAGCTCACCACAGGTGATGGCAATCATACATTACCAGGAAAGTCCAGGAACAGAGCATTTTCTCCCTCATGGAGAGGGTCAGGTAGGCAAGTATGGTAGTATGCCCGGAAATCTTCCGGGGTTGCCAGCGCTGTCAGTGCTGGCTACCACGGAAGATTTCCGGGCAAACCACTGAAGGGGTTAATACTTTAATAAACAACTGACTAAACAATGGGGTTTTAGTTTATGAATTGTACAATGCATTTAAGCATACCTGCTATAGTTAATTAATTAAGATTTTTAGAAATGTTGCTTAAGGCAATGTTAAATGTTAGGTTTGACTAAAAACATAGTTTTTCACATTTCACCAGCAATAAAAAAATAAAAAAAAAGTGAAGTAGTATTTTTATTTTTGCCCTATTTAAGTCCGATGAGGCATCACAGCTTATTTTGAGTGTACCTACTTCAGGTATGCACACTTTAAACACATAAGGATAAAAAAAGTATACAGGTTGAGTATCCCATATCCAAATATCCGAAATACGGAATATTCCGAAATACGGACTTTTTTGAGCGAGAGTGAAATAGTGAAACTTTTGTTTTCTGATGGCTCAATGTACACAAACTTTGTTTAATACACACAGTTATTAAAAATATTGTATTAAATGACCTTCAGACTGTGTATATAAGGTGTATATGAAACATAAATGAATTGTGTGAATGTAGACACACTTTGTTTAATGCACAAAGTTATAAAAAATATTGGCTAAAATTACCTTCAGGCTGTGTGTATAAGGTGCATATAAAACATAAATGATTTCTGTGCTTAGATTTAGGTCCCATTGCCATGATATCTCATTATGGTATGCAATTATTCCAAAATACGGAAAAATCCGATATCCAAAATACCTCTGGTCCCAAGCATTTTGGATAAGGGATACTCAACCTGTATTAACATATTGCTCAATATACAATATTGTACGTTCTGTTTATATATATACACACACACACACACACACATTTAAATACATTTAAATACATTAAAATACATATATTACTCCCCTTTCCGCACTATTTTTCTTTTTTTCTAAGCAAATTGAATGACCGCCAATAAACCATGATACAGTATAGAATTGCAATATATATTATTATGAAACTTGGTATTCCTGAACATTTACCATGCAGTTTGGTTTGAGCAAATCTTTTCTTGGATAAGGACGTAACCATGATTTATTCAGTAAGGAGAGTCATACAAAATTTATTAGTTTTTCAAAATCTGTCATGTTACATTATAGTCTCCCTGTGATTCAAAAGATTCAATGCCTCATTAAAGAAAACCATCGGCAGTGCGCTATCCCAGTGGTTCCCAAACTGTCTGCCTTGGCACCCTGGGGTGCCATGACGCTCTCGCAGAGGTGCCTCGGGTTGGTGGTCCAAGACCAAATCAAATTATTTATGGTCAAAGTTAGAGGCAAAGCCAGTGCTGGTGGCTGTCAATCATATAATATGTCTGCAGTTAGACGCAGAACTCTGTATACCACCACATAACTGAACCTAAGGATGACAGGCATTGGTGTTTCTATATTGGGTGCAATGTGTGCTGTGCACACTGGCCCCTGGGTTGCAAATATCGCAACCAAAATGGCCACCGCGCATGTGCAGTAGAGATATAGACTCCGTAACATGGCAGGTACCATGTTTCCGGAGTCCGTGCATGCCAGCGTCTACTGCACCGCTAAGAGGAGGGGCTTCAACTGAGGAGGGGGCCTGTGTGCAGTGGGTGGGCCCCCTCCTCCCAGAGCCTGCACACAGGCCCCCTCCTCTGTTGAAACGCCCCTGATGACAGGTAGGCACAATTTACTTAATTTAATATTTTTATTCCAAATTTATCAATAAAAAACTTTTATCCTAGGAGTGCCGTGAAAAAATTCTGATAGTCTAGGGCGCCGTGATTCAAGAAAGTTTGGGAACCACGGCACAATCCTATCCCTCAAATTAAGTATATGTTTTATTCATTTATAGTATATTTATATGTAGTTTAATGAATAGTCCCTAAAAAGCTTGAAGAACGTAAATGTTCTTTACTAACCGCAAAATATACAGGCACATGATAGATTTATATTTCTGCAGATTTGCCCATACACGCATTACATACAGTTTACCTGTAGAACATTGTTATTCTAGATTTCTGTGCTCCCACGGTGAAAGTCCCTGCTCAGCAGATTTCTATTTTCTCCTAAAATACTGCTCTATTTCTCTTTGTTTTCTATCCTAAAATAATCATGAGTGCGAGGATCTGTCTTTAATACGTGTCACTGTGTGTCTATAAAGTTTGATATGAGTGCTTCACCATTTACAGTGTACCTGGAAGGTGTAGAAATGATTAAGTATAGGCTGGTTTCTACTGCCTCTGAGGGCAGGGAAAGTTCAAGTCCCTTATTTGGTAAGGAAAGTTGTCTGTAGCATCCCACTAAACAAGGAGTATCCTATCTCCTATATATTAGCCCTGTGACTCTGTGGCTGCACTTCTAACGCTGGGTGGAGTCACAAACCCTGCCCTATCTGTGTCAGCACACCACATGACACACCATAGCAGAAGGGACCACCAGGAGACACACCATTCTCACTGACGGCCCACACTGGCAGGTAAGCAAACAGACACCCACACACCCTCACCACCACCTACTACACCCACCACGGCATAACACACACCCGCTACCATGGCCGGCGCTAGCCCCCCCCCTACCATCTGTTATGCAGCCGCACATCACACCGACCACACTGCACAGCAGCCTCCTTCACATCCACCGCCCTTCACCAGCCCCGTCACCCACAACTGACGGAGGTTCCGTACAGGAGCCGCACCGCCGAAGAGGGCCGCACTGCACTTACGGAGCACCACCGCACAGCAGCCTCCCTCAGTTCCACCGCCCTTCAGCAGCCCCGTCACCGACACGCACAGAGCGCTCACCCTGTGTCACGGAGGCGCCACACACCGCAGCGCAAGTCAAGCCAGCGGCACCTCCGTCACCCGTAGCGATGTCCCTGCTACCTGCGCCTCCCGCCCCGCTCTGCCTGCGGCCGTCCTCCACCATCACCCAGCGCTCATCCACCCCTGCACCCCCACCCAACTGTAGCACACCCCCTCCCCCCACCTTCGGAGTAAGCCTTATTTTGTTGGGGGGGGGGGGGGGGGGACATATAACGTCAGCCCTGTTAATGTGCAGGAAAGGGGGCCAAGTTACATGCTTCCACCCACCACAAGCCACGCTCCCCATGCACCCCCCGCCCCCACCACCATCAGTCACACAGCAGTCTATCTCCCAGCACCCCCCCCCTCCACCATCACCCACCACTCATCCACCCCTGTACCCCCACCCCCAACCACCTGTAGCACACCCCCTCCCCCCACCTTCGGAGTAAGCCTGATTTTGGGGGGGGGGGGGGAGGCCTATATAACTTCATGCCTGTGAATGTGCAGGAAAGGGGGGCAAGATAATTCCTTTCACCCACCACAAGCCACGCTCCCCATCCACCCCCCGCCCCCACCACCATCAGCCACACAGCACCCCCCCCCCCCCCCAACGTCCACCATCACCCACCACTCATCCACCCCTGCACCCCCACCCACAACCACCTGTAGCACACACCCTCCCCCCACCTTCGGAGTAAACCTGATATTGTTGGGGGGGAGGGAAAATATAACGTCATGCCTGTTAATCTGCAGCAAAGGGGGAGAAGTGAAATGCTTTCACCCCCCACAATCCACCCTCCCCATCCACCCCCCCCCCACCACCATCAGACACACACCAGTATACGCTCCCCATGCACCCCCCCCCCCCCCCTCCCCATCACCCACACAGCAGGACATCTGCCGGAACCCCCCCCCTCCTACCTTCCCCACCTTGCCAGTAAGGCTGATATTGTTGGGGGGGGGGTAACGTCATGCCTGCTATTGTACTGCAAGGGGGGGACGTGGCATGCTTTAACCCACCACAATCCAACCTCCCCATCCACCCCCCGCCCCCACCACCATCACACACACACCAGTATATCTGCTCTATATAGGACCCAGCACACACCCCCCTCCCCCCCCCCCCCCTACTCCCTTCCCCACCTTGCCAGTAAGGCTGATAACGCCCCTGTACCACTGCCGCTTAAACACGTAACGCCCTCTGTACCAGTGCCGCTTACACACGTAACACCCCCCCTGTACCAGTGTCGCTTACACACGTAACACCCCCCCTGTACCAGTGTCGCTTACACACGTAACGACCCCTGTACCACTGCCGCTTACACACGTAATGCCCCCTGTAGCACTGACGCTTACACACGGAACGCCCCATGTACCAGTGACGCTTACACACGTAACACCCCCTGTACCAGTGACGCGTACACACGTGACGCCCTCTCTATAAGTGACGCTTACACAATAACATGGACATTTCTCTTTCCGCCCCCCCCAGTCACTCAACCTTCCACACATACACACCACAATACCCTACACACAGCTCCCTAAACCTAACACACACAGACCATGTAGCAGTGACGCTTACACACGTTACTTCTCCTGTACCGGTGAAGCTTACACACGTAACGCTCCCTGTACCAGTGACGCTTACACACGTAACACCCCCTGCATCAGTGCCACTTACACACGTAACACCCCCCTGTACCATTGACACTTACACACATAATGCCCCCCTTTACCTGTGACGCTTACACACGTAACGCCCCTGTAGCAGTGCTGCTTAGACACGTAACGCCCCTGTACCAGTGCCGCGTAAACACATAACGCCCTCTGTACCAGTCCCGCTTACACACGTAACGCCCACCCTGTACCAGTGCCGCGTACACACGTAACCACCCCTGTACCAGTGGCGCTTACACACGTAACCACCCCTGTACCAGTGGCGCTTACACACGTCATGCCCCCTGTAGCAGTGACGCTTACACACTAAACGCCCTCTGTACCAGTGACGCTTACACATGTAACGCCACCTGTACCAGTGACGCTTATACATGTAACGCCCTCTGTACCAGTGACGCTTACACATGTAACACCACCTGTACCAGTGACGCTTATACATGTAACGCCCCCTGTACCAGTGCCGCTTACACACGTAACGCCCTCTGTACCAGTGCCGCTTACACACGTAACGCCCCCTGTAACAGTGCCGCTTACACACGTAACGCCCCCTGTACCAGTCACGCTTACACACGTAACGCCCTCTGTATAAGTGCAGCTTACACAAGCAATAACATGCACATTCCTCTTTCCCCTCCCCCAGTCACTCAACCTTCCACACATACACACGACAATACCCTACACACAGCTCACTAAACATAACACACACACCCCATGTAGCAGTGACGCTTACACACGTAACGTCTCCTGTACCGGTGAAGCTTACACACGTAACACCCCCTGCATCAGTGCCACTTACACACGTAACACCCCCCTGTACCCTTGCCACTTACACACATAATGCCCCCCTTTACCAGTGACACTTACACACGTAACGCCCCTGTAGAAGTGCCGCTTACACACGTAACCCCCCTGTACCAGTGCCGCGTAAACACGTAACGCCCTCTGTACCAGTGCCTCTTACACACGTAACGCCCCCCCTGTACCAGTGCCGCTAACAGACGTAACCACCCCTGTACCACTGCCGCTTACACACGTAATGCCCCCTGTAGCAGTGAAGCTTACACACGAAACGCCCTCTGTACCAGTGCCACTTAAACACTTAACGGCCCCTGTAACAGTGCCGCTTACACACGTAACGCCCCCTGTACCAGTGACGCTTACACACGTAATGCCCCCTGTAGCACTGACGCTTACACACGAAACCCCCTCTGTACCAGTGCCGCTTACACACGTAACGCCCCCTGTACCAGTGACGCTTACACACGTAACGCCCCCTGTACCAGTTACGCGTACACACGCAACGCCCTCTCTATAAGTGACGCTTACACAAGCAATAACATGGACATTTCTCTTTTCGCCCCCCCAGTCACTCAACCTTCCACACATACACACCACAATACCCTACACACAGCTCACTAAACATAACACACACAGCCCATGTAGCAGTGACGCTTACACACGTTACTTCTCCTGTACCGGTGAAGCTTTCACACGTAACGCCCCTGTAGCAGTGCCGCTTAAACACGTAACGCCCCTGTACCAGTGCCGCGTAAACACGCAACGCCCTCTGTACCAGTACCGCTTACACACGTAAGGCCCCCCTGTACCAGTGCCGCATACACACGTAACCACCCCTGTACCACTGCCGCTTACACACATCATGCCCCCTGTAGCACTCACCCTTACACACGAAACGCCCTCTGTACCTGTGCCGCTTAGACACGTAACGCCCCCTGTACCAGTGACGCTTACACATGTAACGCCCCCTGTACCAGTGACGCTTACACACGTAACGCCCTCTGTACCAGTGCCGCTTAAACACTTAACGCCCCCTGTAACAGTGCCGCTTACACACGTAACGCCCCCTGTACCAGTGACGCTTACACACGTAACGCCCTCTGTAGAAGTGACGCTTACACAAGCAATAACATGGACATTTCTCTTTCCGCCCCCCCAGTCACTCAACCTTCCGCACACACACACCACAATACCCTACACACAGCTCCCTAAACCTAACACACACAGACCATGTAGCAGTGACGCTTACACACGTTACTTCTCCTGTACCGGTGAAGCTTACACACGTAACGCTCCCTGTACCAGTGACGCTTACACACGTAACACCCCCTGCATCAGTGCCACTTACACACGTAACACCCCCCTGTACCATTGACACTTACACACATAATGCCCCCCTTTACCTGTGACGCTTACACACGTAACGCCCCTGTAGCAGTGCCGCTTAGACACGTAACGCCCCTGTACCAGTGCCGCGTAAACACGTAACGCCCTCTGTACCAGTCCCGCTTACACACGTAACGCCCACCCTGTACCAGTGCCGCGTACACACGTAACCACCCCTGTACCAGTGGCGCTTACACACGTCATGCCCCCTGTAGCAGTGACGCTTACACACTAAACGCCCTCTGTACCAGTGACGCTTACACATGTAACGCCCCCTGTACCAGTGACGCTTACACATGTAACGCCCCCTGTACCAGTGACGCTTATACATGTAACGCCCCCTGTACCAGTGCCGCTTACACACGTAACGCCCTCTGTACCAGTGCCGCTTACACACGTAACGCCCCCTGTAACAGTGCCGCTTACACACGTAACGCCCCCTGTACCAGTGATGCTTACACACGTAACGCCCCCTGTACCAGTTACGCGTACACACGCAACGCCCTCTCTATAAGTGACGCTTACACATGCAATAACATGGACATTTCTCTTTTCGCCCCCCCAGTCACTCAACCTTCCACACATACACACCACAATACCCTACACACAGCTCACTAAACATAACACACACAGCCCATGTAGCAGTGACGCTTACACACGTTACTTCTCCTGTACCGGTGAAGCTTTCACACGTAACGCCCCTGTAGCAGTGCCGCTTAAACACGTAACGCCCCTGTACCAGTGCCGCGTAAACACGCAACGCCCTCTGGCCCTCATTCCGAGTTGATCGGTCGCAAGGCGAATTTAGCAGAGTTACACACGCTAAGCCTACGCCTACTGGGAGTGTATCTTAGCTTCTTAAAATTGCGACCGATGTAATCGCAATATTGCGATTACAAACTACTTTGCAGTTTCTGAGTAACTTCAACCTTACTCTGCCTGTGCGATCAGTTCAGTGCTTGTCGTTCCTGGTTTGACGTCACAAACACACCCAGCGTTCGGCCAGACACTCCCCCGTTTCTCCAGCCACTCCTGCGTTTTTTCCGGAAACGGTAGCGTTTTCATCCACACGCCCATAAAACGCCGTGTTTCCGCCCAGTAACACCCATTTCCTGTCAATCACATTACGATCGCCGGAGCGATGAAAAAGCCGTGAGTAAAAATACTATCTTCATTGTTAAATTACTTGGCGCAGTCGCAGTGCGAATATTGCGCATGCGTACTAAGCGGATTTTCATTGCGATGCGATGAAAAATACAGAGCGAACGACTCGGAATGATGGCCTCTGTACCAGTACCGCTTACACACGTAAGGCCCCCCCTGTACCAGTGCCGCATACACACGTAACCACCCCCTGTACCACTGCCGCTTACACACATCATGCCCCCTGTAGCACTCACCCTTACACACGAAACGCCCTCTGTACCTGTGCCGCTTAGACACGTAACGCCCCCTGTACCAGTGACGCTTACACATGTAACGCCCCCTGTACCAGTGACGCTTACACACGTAACGCCCTCTGTACCAGTGCCGCTTACACACGTAACGCCCCCTGTAACAGTGCCGCTTACACACGTAACGCCCCCTGTACCAGTGACGCTTACACACGTAACGCCCTCTGTAGAAGTGACGCTTACACAAGCAATAACATGGACATTTCTCTTTCCGCCCCCCCAGTCACTCAACCTTCCGCACACACCACAATACCCTACACACAGCTCACTAAACATAACACACACAGGCCATGTAGCAGTGACGCTTACACACGTTACTTCTCCTGTACCGGTGAAGCTTACACACGTAACGCTCCCTGTCACCCAGTCACACTTACACACGTAACACCCCCTGCATCAGTGCCACTTACACACGTAAACACCCCCCTGTACCATTGACACTTACACACATAATGCCCCCTTTACCTGTGACGCTTACACACGTAACGCCCCTGTAGCAGTGCCGCTTAGACACGTAACGCCCCTGTACCAGTGCCGCTTAAACACGCAACGCCCTCTGTACCAGTGCCGCTTACACACGTAAGGCCCCCCTGTACCAGTGCCGCATACACACGTAACCACCCCTGTACCACTGACGCTTACACACGTCATGCCCCCTGTAGCAGTGACTCTTACACACAAAACGCCCTCGGTACCAGTGCAGCTTAGACACGTAACGCCCCCTGTACCAGTGACGCTTACACATGTAACGCCCCCTGTACCAGTGACGCTTACACACGTAACGCCCTCTGTACCAGTGACGCTTACACATGTTACGCCCCCTGTACCAGTGACGCTTACACACGTAACGCCCCCTGTACAAGTGGCGCTTACACACGTAACGCCCTCTGTACCAGTGCCGCTTAACCACTTAAAGCCCCCTGTAATAGTGCCGCTTACACACGTAACGCCCCCTGTACCACTGACGCTTACACACGTAACGCCCTCTGTAGAAGTGCCGCGTACACAAGCAATAACATGCACATTTCTCTTTCGCCCCCCCCCCCAGTCACTCAACGTTCCACACATACACACAATACCCTACACACAGCTCACTAAACATAACACACACACCCCATGTAGCAGTGACGCTTACACACGTAACGTCTCCTGTACCGGTGAAGCTTACACACGTAACACTCCCTGCATCAGTGCCATTTACACACGTAACACCCCCCTGTACCCTTGCCACTTACACACATAATGCCCCCCTTTACCAGTGACGCTTAGACACGTAACGCCCCTGTACCAGTGCCGCCTAAACACGTAACGCCCTCTGTACCAGTGCCGCTTACACACGTAATGCCCCCCCTGTACCAGTGCCGCTTACACACGTAACCACCCCTGTACCAGTGCCGCTTACACACGTAATGCCCCCTGGAGCAGTGACGCTTACACACTAAACGCCCTCTGTACCAGTGCCGCTTAGACACGTAACGCCCCCTGTAACAGTGACGCTTACACACGTAACGCCCCCTGTACCAGTGACGCTTACACACGTAACGCCCTCTGTACCAGTGCCGCTTAAACACCTAACGCCCTCTGTAGAAGTGAAGCTTACACCTCTGTAGTGCCGCTTGCACACGTAACACCACCCCTGTACAAGTGCCACTTACACACGTAACGACCCCTGTACCACTGCCGCTTACACACGTAATGCCCCCTGTAGCACTGACGCTTACACACGGCACGCCCTCTGTACCCGTGCCGCTTACACACGTAACGCCCCCTGTACCAGTGACTCTTACACACGTAACGCTCCCTGTACCAGTGACGCGTACACACGCAACGCCCCCTGTACCAGTGACGCGTACACACGCAACGCCCTCTCTATAAGTGACGCTTACACAAGCAATAACATGGACATTTCTCTTTCAGCCCCCCCAGTCACTCAACCTTCCACACATACACACCACAATACCCTACACACAGCTGACTAAACATAACACACACAGCCCATGTAGCAGTGACGCTTACACACGTTACTTCTCCTGTACCGGTGAAGCTTACACACGTAACGCTCCCTGTACCAGTGACGCTTACACACGTAACACCCCCTGCATCAGTGGCACTTACTCACGTAACACCCCCCTGTACCATTGACACTTACACACATAATGCCCCCCTTTACCTGTGACGCTTACACACGTAACGCCCCTGTAGCAGTGCCGCTTAGACACGTAACGCCCCTGTACCAGTGCCGCGTAAACACGTACCGCCCTCTGTACCAGTGCCGCTTATACACGTTACCACCCCTGTACCAGTCCCGCTTACACACGTCATGCCCCCTGTAGCAGTGACGCTTACACACGAAACGCCCTCTGTACCAGTGACGCTTACACATGTAACGCCCCCTGTACCAGTGACGCTTACACACGTAACGCCCTCTGTACCAGTGCCCCTTAAACACTTTACGCCCCCTGTAACAGTGCCGCTTACACACGTAACGCCCCCTGTACCAGTGACGCTTACACGTAACGCCCTCTGTAGAAGTGACGCTTACACAAGCAATAACATGCACATTTCTCTTTCGCCCCCCCCAGTCACTCAACCTACCACACATACACACGACAATACCCTACACACAGCTCACTAAACATAACACACACACCCCATGTACCAGTGACGCTTACACACGTAACGCCCCTGTACCAGTGCCGCTTAAACACCTAACGCCCTCTGTACCAGTGCCGCTTAGACACGTAACGCCCCCTGTCACAGTGACGCTTACACACGTAACGCCCCCTGGACCAGTGACACTTACACACTTAACGTCCCTGTAGAAGTGACGCACACACAAGTAATAAAATGGAAAATTCTCTTTCGGCCCCCGCAGTCACTCAACCTTCCACACATACACACCACAATACCCTACACACAGCTCACTAAACATAACACACACAGCCATGACAGCTACCAACAAACTCATCCTATAACACACACATACACCTTCTACAACCTCACCCAGCCCTTACCCCTACACCAATTCATACAATCACCACACCACATCCACACTCACTCACCTAACGGCATCCACACACACCACATTTCTAACACCAACCACAATCCATGTATCCCTTGCACAACAAACAACACTCCACACATTGTTCCTTCACCCCCCACCACAATCCAGCATGCAATACAATCAACACCTACCACATACACACTATGACCCTCCACAATTCTTCTTACTACCCAACAACACTACCCCTTTCACCTACAAACACACACATGCACTACAGACATATTTCAACACACACTCCACACTTTCAACTTCACACACCCTACCACCACTCAACAAAAACCACTACTTACCATACCCTACACACACCCAAACACAACACCCCTCACCAACAAATCATTACCACTAAAACCCTACTCCTGTTCAACCTACTTTGGACATCATAACACTACCCCCATCCCTCACTACGACAACAATACATACAAACCTACACACTTACCCCCACTCTATTCCACAGCCAACATACATCAGTACCCTACTCTTTTTCTTCAACCCACACACACACCAACTCACCACTCCAACATAACACTCCAACACCCCCATTACCTTACAAAGCCGCCACAAGCCCCCACAACACCACACTACCTACAATACAGACCCACCTCCCTCTTTATACACACCATGGATTTTTACCCACCATCACCCCACGCATTAGCCCACAACAGTTTCACTATCACTACCACCCACCCACATGCCATTTTCTGCTTCCCACCACAAACTCCCATCCACACAGAACACAACACAATATCTTACACACTCTACACAAAACCAACACCTATGCCACCTTACAACCCGACAACACTACACCTTTACCCTACACACAAACACATTCACAACATACAATTTGTCAAACCCCCCACCCCACAACATCTACTTCACATGTCCTACCACCACTCCAAAATCAACACCACTTTTTTCACCCTTCACACACCCTACCACAACCCACCAAACACATACACGCATCACAACTATGCCCCTACCCCTAATACAGCTACCTCCCTTACACAGGCCGCCACATTATCACAAGCCACATATATATGTCCAGCTGGGGACAGAAGTACCAAAAATCCTGTTGAACACAGTCCAAAAACAGCGGATGCCCCTGCTGTGTACATGCACTAACTACCACCCTTGACCTCAGGGGGGATACCGGTACCGTCTTGAACACAGTCACCCATCCCCTTGCACAACACCACCACATTTACTACCTGTTGTCTCCTCACCCATCCCTGCCTCCTACCCCACCTCACCTTTACATTAACCATCCACATTCCTTAACACTTCCCAATACACACTACACACACAATTACTCCCCCACTACAATTAATCACCTTGACCCACCCTTCCAATGCTACCAAATACACAAACACAAAACACCCACCACACTCTGTATCACAACACACCACTAAACTACTCCTATAATAAACATGTCCCTACTCCTAATACCCCTACCTTTATCCAATGCCCCCACCTATGCACCCCCTCTACCATACCCAACTCCCCCATTTAAAGGACATCATACAACAAACCTTGCACACGCCAACACACATTCACGCACTCACTCACTCTACCACAATTTCCTCTCTAACATTCTCAGCCTCCACACACGACACCCAACCACCACTGACAACAGCTACATAAACCATTTTACACTCCAACTGTACCAGCACATCAACATATCCACTTTTTACACCAAACAAACGACACACGCACAACCTTCCCCACCATCTTTGCACACTATGTCTCACAACCAAACTTTACATACCAACTCCAACCCTTAACACAACTCCTGCACCCTAAACCACACCACCAACAACCATGCACATGCCTCTCCAACAACACCTCACAAGGCCAACGCTCAAACACACTAACACCTTATTTTCTAAACAACTTTCACACATACACCACCACTCCAACATCCCATTTACAAACACACACATTTCACTCTCTGTACACAACAGTAACCCACAAACACACCCACTGACCATAGCACACCTTACAATACACACCAAATAACACACTCACAACACATGTACACCTCAACCACCCATACCCACTCACCCCTACAGCACAACATCTACACACACCACTACACATACACACCCCTGCCCACACCCGCACATCCACAACCCACACCAGCATTTCCTCCCCTACCACTATCCCCCCACCCCTGTACATCAAGTGGACACCATCCACAACACCTTCTACACCCTACCGCACCCTCTGCAAACCTATATTCCACTAAACCTTTCACAATGATCACACAACACTGCCATTACCAACTAACATTTCCTAAAGGCCCTTTAACAACCCACCTACAGTACACACCATCGTCAACACCAAAAGGACACCATACAACAAACCTTACACACACCCACACCCATTAACTCACTGACTCACTCACTTCACCACCATTTCCTCTCACACACACTCATACTGCATACAGCACACCCACCACCCCTTACAACACCTACATAACACATTTTACACTCTGACTGTACTCTCACATCCACATATCCCCTTCTCAAACCAAACACACAACACACGCACAATCCTTCCCCAACAACTTTCAACACTCCATGTCACAACCCACATTTCCATACCACATCCACACCTTACCACAATGCCATGAACCTAAACCACACACCCAACAACCATGCACATGCCTCTCCAACAACAGCTCACAAGGCCACCCCTCAAACACACTAACACTTTATTTACAAACCAACCTTCACAAATACACCGCCACTGCAACAACCCATTTACAACAAAACAACTTTCACTATCTCCACACAACACTCACCACCAGTGACCAAAGCACACCTTACAATAGCCTTCAAATACATCACACACAACACATGTACACATCAACCACCCATATCCACTCACCCCTACAACACAACATATACACACACCAGAACACATACATACCCCTGCCCACACCCCCACATCCACACCAACTTTTCCTCACCTACCACTATCCCCCTACCCCTGCAAATCAACACAACACCATCCAGAACACCTTAAACAGCCTACCCACTCCATTGCATCACCAACCAAACAGCAAAACATACACACCATGCCCCTACTCAAACATACCAACCCTTCCTCCCACACACACCATATCCAAACACCCTCCTCCATCTCCTTCAACCCCACTCCACAAACAACACCAAAAAACACATTAACACACCACTATTCACACATACTTACACACCCACACAACCCTTTTACCCATCCACCACACACACACTATCTATAACACCATCCCTACACGCTACAAGTCACTTCCTCAAACACAAGACCACACTAACTGCATGACACAACTCCACCTTCATGCTACCAGCCCCTTTTGTATACAATCCAAACACCCTTATTCCCCATACACCCCCTCTCCTACCCAAAACACCTTACCAACACTCAACCCACCTCATACGTCCATACACCACTTACCCAAAACACCATACCTTCCACACACCTCCCACACATTCAGCCCCCAACACTACCCCCTACACATTAACACAACCTTCCACATTCACATACCTTAACCCCTTCCCTACACACACCATCTGCACCTCCAACAGACATCACACCTACAATGCCCATCACCCTCCCAAAAACAAAACATAACAAAATCTATACTACCCCCATCCACCCTCTTCCTCCAAAAGACGCAACATACCCCTGCCCACACCACCACATTCACACCAACTTTCCCTCAACTAGCACTATCCCCCTACCCCTGCAAATCAACAGGCCACCATCCACAACACCTTCAACACCCTACTCACTCTATTGCATCACCAACCAAAACACCATTCCTTCCACACACCTCCCACACATTCACTAACCAACACTACCCCCTACACATTAACACAAACTTCCACATTCACATACCTTACCCCCTTCCCTACACACACCATCTGCACCTCCAACAGACATTACACCTACAATGGCCAGCCCCCCCCCCCCCCCCCTAGAACAGAAGAACAAAAACCATAATCTCTACTACCCCCATCCTCCCTCTTCCTCCAAAACACGCAACATACATACCCCTGCCCACACCCCCACATCCACAACAACTTTTCCTCACCTCCATCTACTTCAACCCCACTCCACAAGCAACACCAATAAACCCATGAACACATAACATTTGTCAATACACCACTATTCACACATACACACACCCACACACCCCTTTTACCCATCCACCACACACACACTATCTATAACACCATTCCTATCTTTACCCATTAACACCTACTTAGAATTGCAATGCATTCCAATTGCACCCCACACCACTTCTTACAATGCCCCTTACTCACACTATGTTTTGCTTCCCGGTCTAATCACCTACCTTTACTACTACATTACCTACTGTCCTCGCTCTCATTGATCACTAATTCACACTTTATCATTCACTGCATGTTTATCCCCACACCAAAAAAAACACAACAATACACACAGTTAAACAACCCAACCAATTACCTATTACCACTACATTCATCAAACCTTACAACACAACTTTCAACAATACATGTCCCTAGCATCACCTATCAGCACATTTCCACTTCCAAACTACACAGGACTATACCCTAAATAACATCCAGCATTTATAACACATCGCCATTACTGCCCCTTTCTAACTCCACATACCATCACTAACCAACACCATTTTCTATGTAACACACCCCAATGTAACTATACACTCCTTCCTTTTCATCCTTATTCTAATGCTATCCATTTAACCCTCTGTAACCCACCTTCCTTCCTCCCAAGTCGTGTATGTGACTTTTTTTACCATTACCATTCACCTGCCTATCACCTTTCATCTCTGTCATTTCTACATACCCTGCCTCTGCACCTTCATAACGTATTCACTCTGTTATACTATTTACTAGCCAGTTATTTCTATGTTTCCCTCTATTATCTACATTTTCCCTTCTTCGCCACATAAGCAAGAGGATCATACACAGCTATTACTTCCACAAACACTCGCCTTTACACACATGTATACCAGCCAAAATCATTGTCTCGACTAATACTTTTATGTACTCAACAGTAGATTACTATGGATTTACATGAGGATCCCTTAGTAAGAAAAAAACCCAAAAACAAAGAACGCCAGGCCAGATGGCTAGCTAAACAAAGCCAAGCCTACGTTGCATTATCACGCTCTCGCAATGCACATCACGTCAAAGTACACATTACACCAACTGAACAACAAGGCCAGCTCCTTGGTGACACCCAACACTTTACTAAAAATGTAGTTTTCACTCAAATTTTTAACATGTAAACCATCTTCACATACTTGCCTTGAACAACCATCTTTACTATACATAACATTTACACCTACAATCTTACCAGCCTCCCCTATACACACTGCTCACCCACTCACAAAACCCTGCACCCCATTCAAATCACATTCCCTTTTGTCATACTACAACTACCCAGAAACAAACCAACCATTCCACCACAACTTCACCATCTACTATTCTACTCCTTCACTTTTCTGTCCAGTTTACCGGGGCGTAGCCCCTTACGACGGTGTGAAGAGCGCCCGTAGGGCGCGATGAATCACCTAGTTTGATATAAGTGATACAGTGACCTGCATTTGCACCCAGAAAAACTGTATAAGCACTGTATTTCTAGGTACTCTTTTTTCTTATACTTTGTCTGGTATAAATCTTCAACTAAGTGAAGAAGAGTAATAGTAAGTATTAAGATACCCATGTGTTCAGCAGTTTGAATTTTAAATGTGGTTATTGTGCTTTGTGCCTGGTCCCTGAAAGGCATCTAATCAATTAGATTGTTCAGGACTGAGCTGGAGTAAATTGTACTTGGGGGCAATTACCATAAGTTGAATGTATGTGGTAGATGGCCAGATGTACTCATTGGATACAATTCTCTAAGGGCCTAATTTAGTATGAGATGCATCAGCAATTTGTCGCATACTGAAGCCTCGGTGCAGTGTGCACACGTGCAGGAGCCGCACTGCGCGTGCGCAAACAGTGTGGCAGATGTATTAACCTGGAGAAGTCATAAGGAAGTGATAAACCAGTGATATGTGCAAGGTGATAAAGGCACCAGCCAATCAGCTCCAATATGTAAATTACCAGTTAGGAGCTGATTGGCTGGTGCCTTTATCACCTTGCACATATCACTGGTTTATCACTTCCTTACGCCTTCTCCAGGTCAATACATCTGCCCCAGTGAGAGGCGACTGCATCTCACTTATGCGAAGGCCTCTGCCTGATTGATAGGCGTTGGGGTGGCGCGGTCCAGACAAGAGGGGCGTTTCCAGACCATTTGCGGGACGGGGTACGGCGGCTGTGTGACGGCATGCAGCAGCTGCGACCCAAAACATGGTGGCCCAGTGACTGCCTTTGCAGCTAGGCTGCGGAAGGCAAGGGGCTACCCTTAAAATGCGAGCGTGTTTAGAGATGAGTTCGCATTTCAGCAGGGGGGAGGGGACCGGCATGCGTGGCGACCTTTCCATGTACTGGGCGGCCCCTCTGCATGCTAGAGACAGGAGTTGTAGTTTTGCGATGCTGAATTAGGCCCTAAATTCAATGCCCATGCTCCTGGCTCTGGTCATGTATTTGTAGCTTAATACAGTCTACAATTCTATTCCATGGCCAGTATTTACTAAAAATCCGAGTTTGGCCGATTTGTGTTTTTTTTTCTAAGTCCCAATCCGGGAATTCACTAAGCACCAATCTCGGCAGTGTCTGGTCTATTCGCATACCCTCCAACATGACCCGCCCCACTAGGTACAAAATGCTCTGTTTCCGGACTTCCCTCTTAATTTATTATTGCAATCACCTGTGAAGAAACAGCTTTCTTATAATTTAACTAGTTCAACACAGGTGATGGAAATCATAAATTAAGAGGGAAGTCCAGGAACAGAGCATTTTGTACCTAGTGGGGCGGGTCATGTTGGAGGGTCTGTATTCGTAATGGTTTGAATGACAACGTTCCGAAATACGAATGAATAGACCATCGGTCAAACGCGGCTGTTATTTCATAGAATACGGGCATTCACTATTCATTCGTATTTGGGTGTTAGTCTCTGAGTGCTCAAGTGCGGGTCTGGTTTTTTTCGATTCGTTAAAAAAAGCAGAAAAAAAATAGACCTGCTTTTTCCAGTCGAGTTTGGATAACCATGCACGGATCAGTGAGATCTGTGCATGGTTATCTATGGGAAAGGGTCTGTTTACTGTAAAATCTGAAAAAAAATTTGCGTGGGGTCCCCCCTCCTAAGTATAACCAGCCTCGGGCTCTTTGAGCCGGTCCTGGTAGAAATAATATGGGGGGGAAAATTACAGGGGTTCCCCCATAATTCTTCAACCAGTACCGGGCTCTGCGCCTGGTCCTGTTTCCAAAAATACGGGGGACAAAAAGCGTAGGGGTCCCCCGTATTTTTGAAACCAGCTCCGGGCTCCACTAGCCAGGTACATAATGCCACAGCCGGGGGACACTTTTATACTGGTCCCTGCGGCCCTGGCATTACATACCCAACTAGTCACCCCTGGCCGGGGTACCCTGGAGGAGTGGGGACCCCTTCAATCAAGGGGTCCCCCCCCTCCAGCCACCCAAGGGCCAGGGGTGAAGCCCGAGGCTGTCCCCCCCCATCCAAGGGCGGCGGATGGGGGGCTGATAGCCTTGTGAAAAATTGTGAATATTGTTTTTAGTAGCAGTACTACAAGTCCCAGCAAACCTCCCCCGCAAGCTGGTACTTGGAGAACCACAAGTACCAGCATGCGGTGGAAAACGGGGCCCGCTGGTACCTGTAGTAGTAGTAGTAGTAGTAGTACTACTACTAAAAAAATACCTAAAAAAAAACAGGACACACACACCGTAGTATAAGTTTATTACATACATGCACACCTCCAAACATACTTACCTATGTTCCCACGAGGCTCGGTCCTCTTCTCCATGTAGAATCCTAGGGGTACCTGTGTTAAAAATTATACTCACATAATCCAGGGTAGAATCCGACCTTTGAATAATCCACGTACTTGGCAAAAAAAAAAAAACGGAAACCCGACCACGCACTCTCCTGATTGGCTGTGTGCTCCTGTAGTATCTGTCAGGCAGCACATGGCACAGATACAATGTAGCGCCTATGCGCTCCATTGTAGCCAATGGTGGGAACTTTGCGGTCAGCGGTGAGGTTACTTTCGGCCAATCAGGAGAGTGCCACGACGTGGCGCTCCCTGATTGGTTGAAGGGACCCTCTTTGACAGGAGTCAGGGGGGGTCCTGGCAGTCGGGGAAAGGGGTCCCATGTGTAAACATGGGACCCCTTTCAGTGCGTGGTCGGGTTTCCATTTTTTTTTTTGTGCCAAGTACGTGGATTATTCAAAGGTTGGATTCTTCCGTGGATTATGTGAGTATAGTTTTTAACACAGGTACCCTTAGGATTCTATATGGAGAAGAGGACCGAGCCTCGTGGGAACATAGGTAAGTATGTATGTATGGAGGTGTGCATGTATGTAATAAACTTATACTGTCACGGTGTGTGTGTCCTGTTTTTTTTTAGGTATTTTTTTAGTAGTAGTACTACAGGTACCAGCGGGCCCGGTTTTCCACCGCATGCTGGTACTTCTGGTTCTCCAAGTACCAGCTTGCGGGGGAGGCTTGCTGGGACTTGTAGTACTGCTACTAAAAACAATATTCACAATTTTTCACAAGGCTATCAGCCCCCCATCCGCCGCCCTTGGATGGGGGGGGACAGCCTCGGGCTTCACCCCTGGCCCTTGGGTGGCTGGAGGGGGGGACCCCTTGATTGAAGGGGTCCCCACTCCTCCAGGGTACCCCGGCCAGGGGTGACTAGTTGGGTATGTAATGCCAGGGCCGCAGGGACCAGTATAGAAGTATCCCCCGGCTGTGGCATTATGTACCTGGCTAGTGGAGCCCGTGCTGGTTTCAAAAATACGGGGGACCCCTACGCTTTTTGTCCCCCGTATTTTTGGAAGCAGGACCAGGCGCAGAGCCCGGTGCTGGTTGAAGAAATATGGGGGAACCCCTGTAATTTTTTCCACCATATTTTTTCTACCAGGACCGGCTCAAAGAGCCCGAGGCTGTTTGTGCTTAGGAGGGGGGACCCCACGCAATTTTTTTCAGACTTTAAACAACTTTTTAAGGTACACAATGAAGCCCTGCACGGATCTTACAGATCCGGACGGGATTCCTTGTGTTTTGTCAGGCAGTGTTTTACTCATCACTCCCGTAAAACACTGCCTGATATTACGAATCACATCGACATCGGAAAAAACGATTGTGCAAAAATCGGCAGCTTAGTGAATAACCGTATCAGGATTCAAAAAGTTGCAGTAAAATGCACCCGATACCATTCGAGTTCAAACACCCTTAAAAACGGCAAAAACACGAATATTAGTAAATAAACCCCCATATATCCAGATCTGGCAAAACAGCAGCCCTATAGGGGGGATACACACGGAGAGATCCGTGTTTAAAATCTAAGCAATCTGACTAGATTGCTTAGATTTTAAGCACGGATCTGCCGTGTGTATGACTCCCAGCGATAGCGATGCGCAGGCCCGCGCGTCACTATCGCTGGTGCTAGATTGAGCCTGCATGCAGGCTCAATCTAGCGGGTCGCTCACTTCACCGCTGTGTGAAGTGAGCGCCCCCCCTCGCTCAGCACATCATATAGTTATTATCTGTCTGCTTTTTCTAGTTGATCCAATTGATATAAGGAGTAAGAGCAAAATAAGAATCAATTTGCATGTTGGTAAGATAATGTTGGACTAAAGGTAGTGCAGAGGGATTTCTAGCTGGGAAGGGCCCATTCTAACGTAATTCTAAATTTCAATGTAAAAGCAAAGCCCAATAAGTGTTGCCAAATGTAAAAGCAGTCCGTATTTTCCCTGCATGCAAAAATAAATGCTTTTGCACACCTTGCATTGCAACATGGTTA
Organism: Pseudophryne corroboree; assembly: GCF_028390025.1. Lineage (NCBI taxonomy): Eukaryota > Metazoa > Chordata > Amphibia > Anura > Myobatrachidae > Pseudophryne > Pseudophryne corroboree. Next base: position 790,784,200 of record NC_086445.1, on the reverse strand, counting down.
GTTCCAGGAGCAAATTTCTTCCTTTTTGCTCTTGCTCTGATTACTGTCTAATAGGGGAATTCAATTAAGCGCAGTATATTTGAAATAAAACTTGTGTAGCTTGGTTTTTTCCTTCAGCCATGGGGTTTTGTTGTTCAGTTGCAGGAAAGAAAATGAAAAGGGATGGTATCTTTTTTCCCGTACCTCCAGAGCAAGTCTGAATTTTCCTGAAATTGTTATTTTTAGGAAAAATCACTAGGACTTGCTCTGGCTCCCCATCTTTCTAAGCAGTGTCTTCTCCAGCGTCGGGAACCGGACTCCTGAACTAGCAGTATAATAGTGTGTGTGTTTGTGACCCCTCGTGAGGGTAATTCTTCATTAGTATACCATATGTATTCAGATCATTATTTATTTATTTATTCATTTATTACCAGTTATTTATATAGCGCACACATATTCCGCAGCGCTTTACAGAGAATATTTGGCCATTCACATCAGTCCCTGCCCCAGTGGATCTTACAATCTAGATTCCCTATCACATGTACACTCACACACATTCATGCTAGGGTTAATTTTGTTGGGAGCCAATTAACCTACCAGTATATTTTTGGATTGCGGGAGGAAACCGGAGTACCCGGAGGAAACCCACGCAAGTACGGGGAGAATATACAAACTCCCCACAGTTAGGGCCATGGTGGGAATTGAACCCATGACCTCAGTGCTGTGAGGCAGTAATGCTAACCATTACACTATCCGTACTGCCATTACTCATTACTATCAACCATGAATATATCCTGCCTTTTGTTGTAGTCTGTTATATTACATGCCTAATCTGTCACTGCGGATCATGTAGGACTTGCCTACTTTCATACAGCTGACAAGTTAGAGAAATGCCTTCATTAAACTATTCTTAGGGGCAAATCACAAAGTAAAGTGTCAGCAATATTTTGTTATAAGTGAGTCTTCTGTTTTCGGTATTTATATAGAAGATGGTGATGTTTACACCTTTGGTGAACCTGAAAATGGGAAGCTTGGTCTGCCTACTGAGAAACTGGAGAAACACAAACAGCCTCAACGTGTGCCTGGGATATCCGGGAAGGTAAAGATGGTCTCCTGTGGTGGAGGGCACACCATTGCTGTGACAGGTTTGTTTTAATAAGAAATTGTTACTTCTATCTGTTCTTTGCTAACTATGAGTGATAGTCTTCCTATCCAGGAAGACCATACAAAGTATAACAGAACTCTGCAGTAGTAGTTTGGAAAATCAAAATATCATAATCATATGTGCTTGTTCCAAAGCCATGGCCATAAATATGGAGTTCATGTTCATGTTCCCTCTACTGCTATCACCACTATTCTGGGAAATCTTTCCATTAGAATTTGGAATATGACAGAGAGGATTTGCATACATTTATTCACAAGGGTTGGATACTAATGTTGTGGGATAAATCCAGGCTTATAGTCAGCAATTCAATTTATCCCTAAGGGGTTCATTAGGGAGAAGATCAGAGCTGTGTGTAAACCAGCCAAGGTCTTCCATACCAAACTGTCATGCTGAAACACGAAAAGTCCTTCCCCCAAACGGTTTCCATAAAATTGGAAGCACGCAATTCTCTAGAATGTCTTTCTATGCTGCAGCATTAATATTCCCTTTCGCTGTATCTAAGAGATTAAGTTCAGACAAAGACAAACGGATACAGACTATTACACATCCACCAAACTTGACTGTTGGCAGTACACATTCGGACAGGAAACGATGTTCCAACATCTGCCCAACCTAGATTAATCAATCAACCAGGTGGTGAAGTGTGATTAGTCACTCCAGAGGACACATTTCTTCTTCCTCAGACTCCAATGGCCGTGTGACTCCAGTTGACATTCTTTATTGCGCATGGTGATGTGAGGTTTTTGCATGGCTGTTTAGTCATAGAAACTCAATCCATGAAGCTCCTGACAACCATTCTTTTGATGACATTTTTCCCCGAATCAGTTTGGAATTCAGTAGTGACTTGCAACTGAGGGCAGAAGAGTCCCTTTCTGTGAGCTTCATGGCTGAGCTGTTGCTGCTCCTAGACATTTCCACCTCACAATAACAACATTTAGTTGCCCAGGGCAACTCTAGAAGGGCAGAAAAGTGTTGGACTGACTGTGGAAATGTGGTATTCTATGTCAGTGGGAATGTGGTGAGAAATAGGATGTGTGGCCAGGAACAGCTGGGGCCTTTCAACTTGAATTC